>NC_040039.1:40564804-40864804 GCF_003713205.1 Coffea eugenioides
TATTATCTGTTAGTTAAAGTTTAGGAGTTTGAATTTTACGGGGTAGTGAAAAAAACGTGCGGGAAATGTGGGAAAAATATGAGCATAATTATAGGATTTGTAGGAGCGGTTACATGATTAGTTAAGAGATAAACATTTTTTAATTATAAAAATGTAAAATTCTATTAAAATAGCATTCAAACTTTTGACAATTTTGGAAGCTTCCTATCCAAAACCCCCTCAGCAATACATATAGATATACTAAATGATAGTTATGGTAGCGAAATAGTTTTTACCTAATATAACATGTTGTTGCACTTTTAACGATCATTTGATTTATTGTTGGACCTATTCACCTAAATAGAATAACACCTAAAATTATGGAAGTAATAAGTTTCCTATCTAAAATAGTAAGTTAAGCCTAATAGATTAGTAACTTTTATATCTCAAAAGGTAAATTGGAATAAATATTAAACTTAATTTTTAAATAAGTAGATTACTACTTTATATCCCAAACTTACTTTTAAAAGAGTAAGTTTAGTTCAAATAATAGTAAGTTTTTATACATAAATAATAATTCTTACTAATAAATAGAAATGTATAAAAGTATTTATCGAAAAAAAGTATAAGAACGGAGTACCCATTTTCCTTAAATAAATATTTATTTATCTAACAACATTATATTGAAATGCATTTTTCGATAATAAAACCAGTTCTATATGGCTTTCCCCCATTATAAGTAAAGATTAAACCCATTTTCCGTAGAGGCCCATTCATATATTCAAACGTGTGTTTCAATTTAAAAGTTTCAACTCTTTATGGCTTTCCTCTCTTACAACAACATAATACCCAAGGTGCCTTAAAGACACAATGTTTTATCAGATAAAATGAAAATAATCCCGTTGTTGAATAAAAGACCATCTCTTTATGTCTTTTGGACCGTTACACGAACAGAGTAGCAAGGTGCCTTAAATAGAAATGTATTTATCGGAAAAAAAAGTATAGTTAAACCCGTTGTCTTATAAACGACCAGCTCTTTATGGGTACTTCAGGTACTTATTTATCGGAAAGCATGCAAAATAAACACATCGGTGTTTATTAAAAGAACCCCACTTTTCAATGCTTTCGTCCGATTTCGCGCTTCTTCCTTACTACTATGCATACTGTGTTTAGCTTATCCGCCAAGCTTCGCGCCTTTTTTCCCTGCCCTTACTTCAGCGTACGACCCCCTCACTTTGGAAGTTGCCTAATTTAGGCACTCCACATTTTACATTTGCAGTTGTAATCCCCCAACACCCAACAGCCCTCCAGGTTGCAGGTAAAGAAGCCCTTTACAGGTGTCCATCACCCACACTTCCCCTATCATTTGTGGTCACAATCATACCGCAGCAACTTTCCACACCTCTTCTCTGATTCCTAAACATACCGCAGCAACATCCTTGTAAAGCATTGAGTCCCAAAAGTCAACAATAATGGCCTCCCTTCTGATTGCTCAACAAAAGCTACGAGAGAAAGGGTTTCAATTGCTTGATGTATCCATCGGGTCAATGCAATTTCAAAGCCTCCAATTCCTCAGTCAACCAAAAAGATCAAAAGCAATACAAGAGTCCAGCCCGAAAAACTTTTGTCCTCGCCGCCTTACAAAGCTGCGGCCCCCTCAGTTCCTTCCCCAAAAAAAACAAAAGAAAGACTCCCTAGAAATATATTAAAATAAACTCTATTACAATTAGGTTTCTTCAGCTTCTCAAACGGGCCCCATGTCCGATGAATCTTCTAAAAGTTGAATTTAAGCACTTTTCAGCAACCATTCCTGCAATTAGCACCAAAACAAAATATCAGTAGAATCCATCCAATTAACGAAAATATTTAGTCAATTAATTGTGCAATAATGCCCAAAATACCCACTAAAATGCAACCTATCAAACAAGAAGGTTCGCTAGTGCAATCCTAAAAGAATAGAAGTGTTAGCTGACAGAAGCGGAGCCACATTCAAGTGAGAATGGGTAATTGCCCCTCTCAACTTTAAAGTATTTTGAAAATAGGTATGGAAAAATTTTCAATTTTCAATTTTTTTCTTATAATTGCACCCCTTAAAAATTTTACAAGTTCCTACATTTCGTTATTTTGCCCCCTAAATTTATGAAATCTATAATTATTACTCAGTTTATAAATGATGACATGTTTGAAACGATGCCAAGTACTAGTTGAAAATTTAGATAGAAAAGAAATTTTAACATTTTTGTACATAAAAATGTAAAGATTATTTTGTCTATTATACAAAAAAAAATTGTCATCTAGTTGTTATTATTGTAAAACGCTATATAATTTTAACAAAATTCACGCAACTGTCATACTGATTATTAAAATGTTAACAATATTTTTTTTACCTTAATTGTGTTGTATTGTACATCAAACTAATTGCCCCCATAATCTTGGGTCCTAACTTTGCCACTGTTAGGTGAGGTTATGAATAGTACATTTGATCCCATATTGTGCACCATAAGTAGTTTGTTATTGTAAAACTAATAAACTACTATAGTATGAATGGAGATATTAGAGAAATAAAGAATAATATTCTAATATTCCAACAAAATACAAAAGTCATCACAAAAGAGTGTCAATGTACCTCTATATATAGGTACTACAAGATTAAAGGTGCATCAATCCTATTAAACACCTACTACTACAAGAATATGAAGAAACCTATAACACGGTTTCTATGATATTTTCCAAGTAATTTCCTTTTTCGGTTGATTTTTATCTCTCCTTAATGTCGAAAAATATGATTCATCAAAATGACAATTTGCAAATCTCGCAGTAAATAAATCACCTGTTAATGGTTCCATATACTTAATGATTGAAGGTGATTCATAGCCGACATATATCCCTAATCTTCTTTGGAGGCCCAATTTACGACGTTGGGGCAGTACAATTGGAACATAAACCCCACAACCAAATATCCGTAAATGAGAAATATTAGGCTCATAACCAAAAGTTAATTGTAGGGAAGAATAAGTATGATAACTTGTCTGCCTAATTCTCACAAGTGTTGCTGCATGTAATATAGCATGTCCCCAAGCAGATGAAAGAAGTTTAGACCTCATCAACAATGGTCTAGCAATTAATTGTAACCGTTTAATGAATGATTCGACTAGACCATTTTGTGTGTGAACATAAGCTACAAGATGTTCAACAGTTATTCCAATGGACATACAATAATCGTCAAAAGCATGTGACGAATATTCACCAGCATTATCTAGACGAATTTTCTTTATTGGATAATCTGGAAATTGTACTCGTAATTTAATTATTTGAGCAAGCAATCTCGCAAACGCCAAGTTGCGAGTAAATAATAAACATACATGTGACCATCTAGTTGATACATCAATTAGCACCATAAAATATCGAAATGATCCACATGGTAGATCTACAGGCCCACATATATCACCATGAATTCGTTGTAGAAATGTAGGGGATTCAGTCTCAACTTTAACTTGTGATAGTCTAATAATTAATTTTCCTTGAGAACAAGCAACACAAGAGAATCCATTGGCTTTTAATACTTTTTGATTTTTCAATGAGTGACCATGTGAATTCTCAATTATTCGTCTCATCATTATAGATTCGGGATGTCCGAGACGATCATGCCAAACGATAAAATTATTGGGATGAGTAGACTTCTGGTCTACTAGGTGATGAATTTCAATTGTACTAATTTGTGCATAATATAAGCCAGAAAAAAAGAAGATAATTTTTCTACTACGTATTTTTGCCCAGAAATGATACTCGTGATTAATAAAAATTCACTATTTGTCTCAGTCATTATCTCGATATAATATCTATTTTCACGGATATCTTTAAAACTCAATAAGTTTCTCCTAAACTTGGAAGAGAGTAGTGCATTATTTACGACAATTTTATTCCCTTCAGAGAGAAATAGACTGGCTCTTCCGAAACCTTCAATTAATTTTGCATTACCACTGATGGTATTAACATTTGTCTCTCCCATTTTTAAACAAGAAAAATATTTTTTATTTTTCAATATGGTGTGCGTAGTAGCACTATCAATGAGACAAATGTCATCATCACCATTATTTAATCCCAAATATTTGACATCCATTTCTTCTTCAGGAAGAAAATTTCAAACAAAAATAAATATTAATAAAGATGCGAAAATAAATATTCAATGGAAAGAAAATTACATGAAAGATATAAAGTATCATAAAATATCTAAACAATCATGAGATATTTGTTGACATCTTCAGGATGGTCAAACAAATTAGCTACATCAAGATGTGTCATATCAGCATCATCACCATCATCATAATCATTCTTTTGATCAATGAAATTTGTCTCAACACCTTTGTCTTTCTTTTTCAATGATGCTTGATAGAGGTCAACTAGATGCTCAGCCATACGACAGGTACGGGACCAATGACCTTCCATACCACACCGGTAGTATTTTTCTTCATAAACTTTCTTTTCTCTATTTTTCTGATCGTAGTTATTTTCCCTCTTTTGGGAAATATTTTGTTGTTTGCCACGGTTATAATTTTCACGAGGCACAAATCTACTACGATCGCATCCACGGCCACGCCCTCCTCCACCGCCATCTCTACGGCCACGTTCACGACCTCGACCAGAATTTTGAAATTGAGTCGCATTTGTTTCAGGGAATGGACTTGCACCAGTTGGTCGGGACTCATGATTTTTCAGCAATAATTTATTATTTTATTCAGCCAAGAGAAGACATGCGATAAGTTCAGAATATTTTTTAAATCCCTTCTCTCGATATTGCTGCTGCAAGAGCATGTTAGAGATATGAAAAGTAGAAAATGTCTTCTCTAACGTATCTTCATCAGTGACTTTTTCGCCACATAATGATAATTGAGAAGTGATTCTGAACATGGCTGAATTATATTCGTTGACAGATTTAAAATCTTCTGAATGGTATTACATATTTAAGTAGTTTCTTTTGAGTGGTGGGATTGTTTTACAAGAAATTATAGATGCATGTTGTTAATGAAAAAATCAGTTGTATTTGGGGTAATATTTTTCATCTAGTGCAAGAGTCAACATTCTCATCTCTATTTTAGCTTCTTTTCTAGTTACCTTTTTTTTGGGTTTTGTTTTTCATGCTTAAGTCGATCCATTTGATTTGCTACTTCAGCGATCAAAGATAATCGGATCTGGAGTTTTCACTTCTCATTCTGCAAATATGTTGTAACAAGCCCCTTTTGCATCCACTTTGACTCAAGTGTTTAGTTTTTGCACCATCTTAGGACAAAAACATGTTTCTTGATAATTGGTGTAAGGACTCTACTTTGTACAAAGGCGTGCAAGTATCACTTAGTGATCAGTATAATCTTTGTATTCCATCTATTGGGAGTGGCTCCTAATACATGTAGGTAGTTGCATGCTTATTAGAATCTTTGTCCATTTGAGTATTATGAGTGGTGGGATGTATGGTATAGTATAGCGTACAAGTATCACTTGGTTTAGGACAGAATGTTTAGCTTTTCGGTTATGCTCTACAGTAGGCTTGTTAGCTAAATTTTTTAATTCAGTTAGAATTTGAAACTTATGCAAGAAATGTGGATATTTGGCATTAAATTCATGTGTTTCTTCCCGTAAAATATTTGATTTACAAGTCATAACTATCAATCAATTAACATGACTGACTCATAGTTGAGCTCATGAATCCATTGGAAAAAACATTGTGCTACGGAACATGACATATTCTAATGCAAGAGCTTGAAAATTGAAAATGCAGCCAAAAGGAGACTTGTTGAACTTTTATTAGCTAGAATAGATGTGGAATAAGATCTAGTCATTTTTGTACCTGCTTACTTTTCTTAATTCTATCCCGTTATTAATTGTGCTCTAGAGATACTGAATTCCATTAAGCTCAATTTTTGCAAGGTGAGGAAACATGAAGACTGATGTTTCTAAGGCAGGTCATGACTGTAGACCCTTGAAAAGAAAATCAGAAGTTCTTGCTAGTCCAGTTCCACTTGGAGCGTCAGGCAAAGGTTTGTCATATGCTCCAGTTGATTGGCCAAATGTTGGTGATATCTGGGGTTGGAGAGTTGGAACCAGAGTTAGGGCTGTAGGATTCTACAATGATCGGTTCTTGTATGCTCCTCAGAGGCTCCAAAAGAAGCCTACTAGAAAACTACTATTCCAGAGCAAGCTATCCATTTTACGTTATCTTAAATCACAATTCCCTGAAGCTGACATTGAAGCATTTTTTGCATCATTCACTTGGGATGTTCCAGCAGAAGCTCATTCTACAAAACTAAGTAAGCAATTTGCCATTGTTAATGTGCAGAGATTTTTTGAACGTTGCGTGTTGACATTGCTTTGTGGACTGCATTCTATGTTTCGTTATTTTTTTCCAATATAATCTTTATGGATTGAGGACAGTTGATAATGAGTATATATAAGTTTCTTGGACTTTGGTTTTATTAGCTCTCATCCAATATACGTAGTATGCTTTGGTGATATTGTGGTTAATCTGTAGCAGTTCATTACCAACAGATGGTGGTTCTATATCTTTCTTAAGTTACAAGTTGGGTATATTTCATTATAGTCTTAATAGACATCAATTGGCTTCTGAAACCTGAAATCTTTGTACATTATTACATTGTTGTTAGAGACCTCTTCTTCTGTTCCATTTGGTTGTATGATCACACTCTGTTAAACATTGTACTTCTTTCCTTCGAACATAGCTGATAGGCACATGCTTTCTACCTTAAAAGGTTTGCTTTAGTTGAATTGATTTGCTAAACCCTAATTTAATAGACTTTTGATCTTCAAACCCTTTTCTTGTCTATGCAAAACTATGTACCCATTTCTCCTCGAGGATATCTGCTTAAACTTTTACATGATTCAGACCTCCTATCTCCTGCCAAATTCATCTTGAAAGTATACGACTGCATTTGCATAATTCCCGTAGAGAGCTAATTAAGGTCACAAACCCGCAACACAAAGTTGTTACTACTGTTACGATGGCAGACAAATGTTTTATGAATTGCTTACGAGTGCTATTTTTTGGATGGTAGACAAATGTTTTATGTATTGCTTATAAATTTCCCTTGGTTCTGATGCTAATTTGATTTGCAGGGTTCAGAAATCATGGTGAAATATAGTCTAATAGAATTAGGAATTGGAGGGTACATCATTGACAGGTGCCGAACCTGTGCAATAATAATTACCTACTCAAGAAAAATATATATTTTATATATAGCGGTGAGTAGGATCGAATCCATAGGGACTGGGGATAATTCGTTTCTTCTAGAGTTCAAAGTATGGGGGGGTTTTAAGATTAAATGCTAATGAATTGCTAACTAAATAAATTAAATGTGCAAAATAATTAATTGGGAGAAATAATCAGGGAAACTCTAGCCAAGGATACACTTCAAAAATGGTTCATGCAACTGATTATCGATTCAAATATAATTCCAACAATTATTAATAGATTAGTTATAGTTGTCATACACTCGATAAACAACCAGCCTTTCCTTAATTTCTCAATAGTTAAGGTACGATCGTTAACTATTTCTCTAACCCGAAAACAACCCTAGGTACGACCGTAGGATTTAATTTCTGGTTTGCATTAAGATTTAGAAAGGTTCAATCCTAACTAACAAACACGCTACGAGGGTTTGTTTAAGTTAGATCGTATGTTTTCCTGACATAAACCCAATTACGCCAGTTGCTACCGGGATGAAAGTAATCGAACAATTATAGATTTAACTACCACCAATTAGCAAATAGCCTACGTGAATAATTAAATATTGTGCATTTATTCAATCATACATGATAGCTATAACAACAATTAAAAGCAAAAAACATACGAATACCAATAAATGGAGGAAGCAATTAAAATAATTTAGATCTCACAATAATTGTTGAACCAAATCTTCAGTTGTCCCCTTGACTAGAAGTATAAAATTAGTTCTCCATTAATGGAGAACAAGCCATGTAAAAATCTGTTTGAAGCTTCCTAATCGTTTCTTCCCAAATTTCATCCCCGGAAGAAAAGTAAAAAAACGAAATTCAAAAACCAAAGCAAATTGTCCTCCCCAAAGTCGGCAAAAGGAGACCAAAGTAAAGACTAAGTCCAATGCCCTCACATCTCTAGCCACCCAAAGATAGCTAATGGCTGCCGAATAATAATCCCTCACCAAGTAGCAATCACGTGAGATCTCTAGCCGAGTAGTAATCCCGCGGGATCCGTGGTTGAGTAGTAATCCCGCGAGATCCATGGCTGAGTAGTAATCCCGCGGGATCCGGCCTTCTTTTCCTCTTCAAGGTGGGCTGGCCTTTTTTTTTTTGCCTTTTATCTCTCATTCCTTACAAAGACATACGAGAGTCCCTTTTCTTCCGTCAAACTCAAGCTAAAAAGATTTCCTAATAGTCTAGAATCCTAGTCTATATGAACTTTCCTAATCTAACAGATTTTCCTAATAAAAAATAGTTTCCTCATAGTACTCAACTACTAAATAGAAAAAGGCAATAATTATTCCAGCATAGCCTCGGACTTGGAATCCACAATTCTTTGGAAACTGCCTCGTGCGCATGAGATCCCGAATCTTTTGGACTTGAATGTAGGTCCCGAACGTGTCACCACTAAATTAGATGGAAATTGTCCCTTTTAATCATGTTTTGGTTATTTTTCCTACAATTAGTACCATTAACCAAATATAAGTAGAATCCATCAATTAATACAATATTTGGCTAAAATAAAAGGAAAAATAAACATAAATTCAATGACAATTTCACATCCTATCAATCATGATACATTCAATTAATTCCATACGTCTAACAAGATGAAGAAAAATGGTACCGGTGTGGTATGGAAAGTCATTGGTCCCGTACCTGTTGTACGGCTGAGCATCTAGTTGACCTCTATCAAGCATCATTGAAAAAGAAAGACAAAGGTGTTGAGATAAATTTCATTGATCAAAAGAATGATTATGATGATGGTAATGATGCCGATATGACACATTTCGATGTAGCTGATTTTTTTGAGCATCCTGAAGATGTCAACAAATATTCCATGATTGTTTAGATATTTTTATGATACTTTATATCTTTTATGTAATTTTCTTTTCATTGAATATTTATTTTCGTATCTTTATTAATATTTATTTTTGTTTAAAATTTTCTTCCTGAAAAAAAAATGGATGTCAAATAATTGAGATTAAATAATGGTTATGATGACATTTGTCTCATTCATAGTGCTACTACGCACACCATATTGAAAAATAAAAAATATTTTTCTTGTTTAAAAATGGAAGAGACAAATGTTAATACCATCAGAGGTAGTACAAAATTAATTGAAAATTTCGGAAGAGCCACTATATTTCTTCCTGAAGGGACTAAAATTATCGTAAATATTGCATTACTCTCTCCCAAGTCTCAGAGAAATTTATTGAATTTTAAAAATATTCGCGAAAATGGATATCATATCAAGACAATGACTGAAATAAATAGTAAATTTTTATTAACCACGAATATCATTTCTGGACAAAAATGCGTAGTAGAAAAATTATCTTCTTTTTCTTCTAGCTTATATTATGCACAAATTAGTGCAATTGAAATTCATCATCTAGTAGACCAGAAGTCTACTCATCCCAATAATTTTATGATTTGGCATAATCGTCTCGGACATCTCAGATCTATAATAATGAGACGAATAATTGAGAATTCACATGGCTACTCATTGAAAAATCAAAAAGTATTAAAAGCCAATGAATTCTCTTGTATTGCTTGTTCTCAAGAAAAATTAATTATTAGACCATCGCAAGTTAAAGTTAGGATTGAATCCCCTACATTTCTAGAACGAATTCATGGTGATATATGTGGGTCTGTAGATCCACCATGTGGGCCATTTCGATATTTTATGGTGCTAATTGGTACATCAACTAGATGATCACATGTATGTTTATTATCTACTCGCAACCTGGCGTTTGCGAGATTGCTTGCTCAAATAATTAAATTGCGAGCACAATTTTCAGATTATCCAATAAAGAAAATTCATCTAGATAATGCTGGTGAATATTCGTCACATGCTTTTGACGATTATTGTATGTCCATTGGAATAACTGCTAAACATCCTGTAGCTTATGTTCACACACAAAATAGTCTAGTCGAATCATTCATTAAACGGTTACAATCAATTGCTAGACCATTGTAGATGAGGTCTAAACTTCCTTCATCTGTTTAGAGACATGCTATATTACATGCAGCAACACTTGTGAGAATTAGGCCGACAAGTTATCATACTTATTCTCCCTTACAATTAACTTTTGGTTATTATGAATATTTCTCATTTGCGAATATTTGGTTGTGCGATTTATTTGGTTGTGCGTCGTAAATTGGGCCCCCAAAGAAGATTAGGGATATATGTCGGCTATGAATCACCTTCAATCATTAAGTATATGGAACCATTAACAGGTGATTTATTTATTGCGAGATTTGCAGATTGTCATTTTGATGAATCACATTTTTCGACATTAGGGGAGATAAAAATCAACCGAAAAAGAAAATTACTTGAAAAATATCATTGAATTTCCTTGATTCTCGTACTAAAGAATGTGAATTAGAAGTTCAAAAAATTATACTGCAAAAAATTACAAATCAATTACCGGATGCATTTAATGACTCCAAAAGAGTTACTAAATCACATATTTCTGATAAAAATATTTCGATTAAATCGATATCCCTGAAGGACAAATTACAAGTGCTAATGAATCTAAAGCATATTTGAAGCGTGGGAGACCTCTTGTTCCAAAATAAAAAATTCTCAAAAGAAAAGAGGAGTAGATGAATCAATAATTAGTGACAAAATTCAACCTCCTGAAGAGGTCGCTCCTAAAGAGCCAATTCTTGAAGAGAATGAAATTATAGAAAATTCAATAAATTTTGTCACTTCAAGAAAAAGTTGGAACCGAAAAAAAATAATTATTGATAATATTTTTGCGTATAATGTAGTACTTGATATTATGGCAGAGGATGAGGATCATGAGCCTAAATCGGTTGATGAATGTCGACGTAGAAATGATTGGCCAAAATGGAAAGATCCGATCCAATCTGAATTGGATTCACTAGCTAAAAGAAAAGTTTTTGGACCTGTAATCCAAACACCTGAAGGTGTAAAGCCAGTAGGATATAAATAGAAATTTTTGAGAGAAAGAAATGAGAAAAATAAAATTGTAAGGTGTAAAGCAAGACTTGTAACCCAAGAATTTTCACAAAGGCCTAGATTTGATTATGATGAAATGTATTCACCTGTAGTGGATACTATCACATTTAGATATTTTGTGAGTTTTGCAGTACATGAAAAACTAGATATGCATCTAATGGACGTCGTTACTATATATTTATATGGAAATCTTGAAGATAATATTTATATGAGAATCCCCGAAAGATTCAACATGCCTGAAGCATGCAAATCAAATCCTAAATATATTTATTCTATTAAATTACAAAAGTCTTTATATGAGCTCAAACAATCTGGACGTATATGGTATAATCGTCTCAATGAATGTCTAACTAAAGAAGGTTATACCAATAATTCAATATGTCCATGTGTTTTTATCAAGAAAAATGGATCAAATTTTGTAATAATTGCTATATATGTTGATGATCTAAATTTGATTGAAACTCCTGAAGAGATTCAAAATAGTGTTGAATATTTGAAAAAAGAATTTGAGATCAACGATTTTGGAAAGACAAAATTCTGCCTTGGTTTACAAATTGAACATTTGAAAGATGAAATTTTTGTCCACCAAACTGCTTATACCCGGAACGTATTAAAGCGATTTTATATGGATAAAACACATATATTAAGTACCCCAATGGTCGTCAGATCATTAGATCCTAATAAGGATCCTTTTATACCACGAGAAGAAAATAAAGAGATGCTTAGTCCTGAAGTACCATATTGATAGGTGCTGAACCTGTGCAATAATAAATATCTACTCAAAAAAATTACAAATTTTGTATATAGCGGTGAGTAGGGTCGAATCCACAGGGACTGGAAATAATTCGTTTCTTTTAGATTTCAGAGTATGGGGGGTTTTTGATGGGAGGAAAATAAAAATAAAAATAAAACAAATAAAATTCAAAACTAACTCACAAAGCACAATTTACTAAAAATAACAATTAATAAAAGTTCTACCCAAAAGATCAACTGCTCAGGCACGGTTCAATTAAATGCTCATCGATGTAAAGATATTTCATCCATTTATCACTAGGTTGGTTATAACTATCAACAAACTCTGACAGCCAATTTTTCCTTACCTTTTTGACAGCCAAGGTACGACCGTTGACTGCTTCTCTAACCAGAAAATAATCCTAAGTACGACCATAGGAATTTAATTATCCAGTTGCATTAAAGCTAGAAAAATCCAACCCTAATCAATAAACACGCTAAGAGAGTTTATTTAAATTAGATCTTACGCTTCCCCAACATAAAGTCAATTATGGTGGTTGTCACTAATTATCAACTAAACGAACAATTACGGATTCAATTTAGTTAATGAGACAGTAGGCTATTAAATTAAATTAAATATCCGGCCGTTGATATTCAATTAATAAAATCCCCATGAACAATTAATTCAAGAAACGCACGAATAGCAACAAATTGAAAAAAGTAATGAAAGTTTGATTAGATCTCACAGATGTTATGGACCGCGCTTTTGCGTTAACCTTTGGGTAGAGGAGAAACCTAGCCGCTCCTCATCGTATCAATTTTGCGTGGGTTGGTTGATTTCATCCGCACAGTTATCAGCGAAATTGGAACGATGGAGTAATAACGAAAGAAAGAAAAGAAAACGTCTTCCTTGTCTCTGCGTTAATGTTCGTACTGAAGCTGAAGTACAACGCAAAAGCCAACGAAAATTGTACAGAGGCAAAGCCAAAGCAAAAGAGTTAAAAACGTGAAAGCCAAAAAGCAAGAGAAGAGTCTACAACATCTGACGGCTAGGGAAAAAGTAAACTAAAGCTATCTAATTCCTAATACGTGAATCTGGCTTTCTTTTGCCTTTTGTAGCCGCCGCCAGCCAAAGCAATTAGGAGCAGGACTTGTCTATGGGTTTTAATCCCACGCATCTGGTCTACGTGGTCCTGGGTCCTTAATTGGTTCTCCTGCTGTTACCAAGCTTGAGGGTCCGGCTTTTGGGTATCCTTCTAGAGTTTTTGGCGTGGGCACGCTATGAGATAGAGAGTCTTCTGAAAATTTGCCTCGCGAGAGCACTTTTCACACCAACCACCTACACTTTATACAAATATCAAATATGAGCAAAATATCAATTCTTAGTACCATGAGATGCCAAAATTAGGACAGAATAGTAGTGTAAAACGTGCTCAATAATTGCTTTATCAAATCCCCCCACATCTAAACAATGCTTGTCCTCAAGCATTCCAAACTCAGAAGTACAACCAAGAGAGCAGAGGGCATGCAGTACTCTACACTAACACAAGCATCTCAGATCCCTGAAAATGTCGCCAGAATTAGAACATACTGGACAGGTGGTAATCCGAAGAATATAAACAGTAATACTCATCACCTTCACGAAAATGTATGAATACTAGGACACTCAAATCAATATCAGGGAATGGCATTACCATAGGCTTGCACATTTATCACATCTCCACCACTCAAAGGTGAACTAAATACACAAATTAAAGGGACTTTAAGAGGGTTATAATGGGGCTTAGGTAAAATGTGGGACAAAAAGGTAAGGATAAGGTGTAATGTGTCAAGAGAATGTCCAATATCCACTAGATAACCACAACGCTTTACCTGGGAAATTTCACAAGCAAGGCATTTCCATTTGCTATTCCCACTGTGCCAGTGTCGAAACTTTTTTTTTTTTTTGCAAGCAAGCGGTTCGCAAGGCGTGGGCATGCCTTGTGAGCTAGAGTTTTCTGTTCTTATTGACAATTTCTCCCCCTTTTTTTTTCTTCTTTTCTTCTTCTCTTTTTTTTTTTTATTTTGGAGAGGACGTCTAGCAAGGCATGGGCACGCCCTGGAAGACAAAGTCTTCTGCTCACCATTTTTTTTTTTGCCGATTGCTCCCCTTTTTGTTCTAGATGCACAGAAACGGCCCCACACAAATTCTACTCTAACAACACTTGCGACCCTGGATTTATTTGTCTTGCACAAACAATGAATTTCAGACATTCCTTAACGACACAAGGGTGAACAAGAAAGTCTAAAAAGGTTCTAGATTATCAGACACGGCTAACAAACAAAGGAGGGATAAAAGCTCAAAATGGTTTACTATTGGGAGACAAAATGAAGGCATGGTTTGTAGAAAGTCAAATAAGATTAAATTCTAAATGCCCTTATCATTTCAAATGCATCCAATTCAACAAAATGTGGTCTCGACATCTACAAAATAGCAAGTTCTAGAATGCCAATATCATGTGTGATACCCACTCAATCAAACAAAAATAGAGCAAATAAGAATGATGTGCTCATGCATGGCTCAAAAGCTCCCAAAAGTTTCAAGAATGGGTCAAGTCCAGCATATTCAACATTCAACGATATTGTCAAGGAAAATCAAAATACATAGCTAGCATATATGACCACATACCCGTGCACCATGATTGTGCAATCTATCATAGCAACATGCTCTAACAGTTAACAAACGTAGAAATAGAAAGAAAGTCAACTAACTACACCCCTTTTTTCATTTTTTTCTTCTTTTTTTTCATTTTTTTTTCAAGCAAAAAGAAATAATGGAAGCCATCCCCCCCACACCAAATACCTACATTGTCCTCAATGTAGAAAAGATGAATGAAGTATAAGGAGAAAAGGAGAGAAACTTCTCTGACCACCGAGAGGGAGCAGCGAGACACTAAGGCGGAGGAGGGTGAGATGGCTGGAATCCAATGTGAGCAAAGAAATCTGTCTGATGAGAGAGATAGTGACGGTGGGGAGGGCAGCGACGTGCGATGGATGGCGCGAGGAGGAGAGAGAGAGAGAGTTTCTAGCGGCGGTGGCCAAGGGGGAAACCTTGGACTAAGACAAAACAAAGAAAATTGAAAAGTAGAAGCTGGGACAATGGAAATTGAGAAGACCATACAAGACAAGAAAAAAGAAAAATAGAAAGTGGGATTAGAGAGGATCCTGGTCAATCTTTGACTGTCGTTGGCGCAAAGGTCGGAAGGCGTGGACACGCCTTGGAAGCTATAATCTTCTGACCATCAATTCCAAAGCTTCATTTCTTAGGCATGACCAATTAAAGTGGGCATGTCTAACTGCCAGTTTCCTGTCACAAAACAACAATCCACTAAATGACACTAACACTTAACAAAAATTTCAAAAATATAAGAAAACTAAAACAAAAGAAGCCTTGGGTTGCCTCCCAAGCAGCGCCTTTCTTTAATGTCTTTGGCTAGACATCGTCATGTTTATTTACGGAGGATAAAATCGTGTAACTCGTTTCAGTGCTTCATCTTCTATGTAATCCTGATAGCCCTCGTAAATAGAGTAATTCTTGAGTCCACGATTTACAGTCTTCCATGGGTTAGTAGATGGCGCCAAACAAACAAGTGATGACCTTAAATCTTCACTCACTCCTCCATCACGAGCACTTATTGGTTCGAGATATTTTGCCATTGCAACTCTTAATTTATTCCTGTCATGAAATTTAAAATCTTCTGGTATAATAAAATCAATTTCACTAATAGGAATTGAAGAATAAGAGTTAGAAAAATATTGATTAAGGAATGGAGGAGATGTCACCGCATTTGGAGATTGTTTACTAGATTCATTCATTTGAACAATTTGATATTGTACTTCAACTTTCTTTTCAACTGCATCTTTAGATCCTTCTTCTTGAGATTCTCGCAGTACCATGTCATTTATCAGGATAATTGCACTCTCATCTTTCTCATGGTCGATAATAGTCGGTGAGGGCAATTCTTCATAAACTGGAGAAATCAATTTGCTCATTTTAGATGCCCATTCACGCCTTCCTTCTTTCATTTCTTTACTCATCTTTTGTGTCTCCTGCTGAAGTTGATGTACCTCCTGTTGAATTTGATATGTGTTAGTAGCTATTAATTCAACTATTTTTTCAAGAGATATACCTGACATGGATAACGGTTCTTGAAGACTCTAGCTGTTGAAAATCTATTGGCCTTTGTTGATAATTAAAATTGGAATCATCCCACCATCCTTGCTCATACCCGTTTGAATAAGGGTCATACCACGTTTGATATTGAGGTGAAAAATCTCCAAAAATATCGATTGGAGCACTTAGACCATCTTGAAATGTATGGCATATGTCGATTGAATGATCTGAGGCAAAATAAGTTTCACAATTTGCAGCAGCCCATTGATCATTAGAAAAAGCATGAGTCTCATAACCCCTTGTAGAAATAAAATCCAGTCTATCGTCAAAATACGGAATGTTAGCAGCCATAAACTATATATATATATAAATAATAATAATAATAAGAGAAAAATAAAAAAAAATGAAAACAAGATGAATTAAAAAAGGAACAAATTAATCAGGCACCAGTCCCCGGCAACGGCGCCAAAAATTGACAGGTGCCGAACCTGTGCAATAATAAATACCTACTCAAGAAAATTACAAATTTTGTATATAGCGGTGAGTAGGGTCGAATCCACATGGATTGGGAATAATTCGTTTATTCTAGAGTTCAAAGTATGGGGGGGTTTTTGATGGGAGGAAAATAAAAATAAAAATAAAAAAAATAAAATTCAAAACTAACTCACAAAGCACAATTTACTAAAAATAGCAATTAATAAAAGTTCTACCCAAAAGATCAACTGCTCAGGCACGGTTCAATTAAATGCTCATCGATACAAAGATATTTCATCCATTTATCACTAGGTTGATTATAGCTATCAACAAACTCTGATAGCCAATTTTTCCTTACCTTTTCGACAGCCAAGGTACGACCGTTGACTGCTTCTCTAACCAAAAAATAACCCTAGGTACGACCATAGGAATTTAATTATCCAGTTGTATTAAAGCTAGAAAAACCCAACCCTAATCAATAAACACGCTAAGAGGGTTTATTTAAATTAGATCATGCGCTTCCTCAACATAAAGCCAATTATGGTGGTTGTCACTAATTATCAACTAAACGAACAATTACGGATTCAATTTAATTAATGAAACAGTAGGCTATTAAATTAAATTAAATACCCGGCCGTTGATATTCAATTAATAAAATACCCATGAACAATTAATTCAGGAAACGCACGAATAGCAACAAATTTGAAAAAGTAATTAAAGTTTGATTAGATCTCACATATGTTATGGACCGCGCCTTCGCGTTAACCTTTGGGTAGAGGAGAAACCTAGCCGCTCCTCATCGTATCAATTTTGCGTGGGTTGGTTGATTTCATCCGCACAGTCATCAGCGAAATTGGAACGATGGAGTAATGACGAAAGAAAGAAAAGAAAACATCTTCCTTGTCTCTGCGTTAATGTTCGTACTGAAGCCGAAATACAACGCAAAAGCCAACGAAAATTGTACAGAGCCAAAGCCAAAGCAAAAGAGTCAAAAACGTGAAAGCCAAAAAGCAAGAGAAGAGTCTACAACGTCTGACGACTAGGGAAAAAGAAAACTAAAGCTATCTAATTCCTAATACGTGAATCTGGCTTTCTTTTGCCTTTTGTAGCCGCCGCCAGCCAAAGCAATTAGGTGCAGGACTTGTCTATGGGTTTTAATCCCACGCATCTGGTCTACGTGGTCGTGGGTCCTTAATTGGTTCTCCTGCTGTTACCAAGCTTGAGGGTCCGGCTTTTGGGTATCCTTCTAGAGTTTCTGGCATGGGCACGCCATGAGATAGAGAGTCTTTTGATAATTTGCCTTCCTTTGGGAGCACTTTTCACGCCAACCACCTACACTTTACACAAATATCAAATATGAGCAAAATATCAATTCTTAGCACCATGAGATGCCAAAATTAGGACAGAATAGTAGTGTAAAACGAGCTCAATAATTGCTTTATCACATATCTTAGTGCAATTGGTGCACTAATATATCTTGCTAATTATACAAGACCTGATATATCATTTGTAGTATATTTATTAGCAAGATTTAGTTCCTCGCCCACAAAATGACATTGGAATGGTATTAAACATATTTTTTGCTATCTCTAAGGAACAATTGATCTTGATTTATTTTATTCAAATAAATCCAAACCTGAATTGGTTGGTTATGCTGATGCTGGGTATTTATCTGATTCGTATAAAACAAGATCTCAGACTGGTTATCTATTTATATATGGAGGTACAGCTATTTCTTGGCGATCTACAAAACAATCGCTAGCTACCATTTCATCGAATCATGCTGAAATGATAGCAATTCAAGAGGCCAGTCGAGAATGTGTTTGGTTAAGATCAATGACCCACTATATCCGGAAGAGTTGTGGATTATCCCGCGAAAAGAAAATCCTCCAACTATATTAAATGAAGATTATGCAGCTTGTATAACTCAATTGAAAGAAAAATATATTAAAGGAGATAGGACGAAACATATTTCACCAAAATTCTTTTTTACTCATGATTTGCAAAAGAATGGTGAAATTGACGTGCAACAAATTCGATCAGATAATAATTTGACAGATTTATTTACTAAGGCATTGCCGATTGCAATATTCGAGAAATTGGTGAATAATATTGGAATGCGATGATTAAAAGATCTCAAATGATGTTTGCATCAGGGAGAGAAATTAATACACAGGAATAGTGTACTCTTTTTCCTTCACTAGGGTTTTTGTTCCGATAAATTTTTCCCTAGTAAGGTTTTAACGAGGCATATTCTTTGTATAATGGACATCCAAGAGGGAGTGTTATGAAACAATTAAAAGTGTGGATGTCCCTTTGTATTTTCAAAAGAATTAATTCATGATTTATGACTACATTATGTATAGAAGTTACAATCCATAAATCTATTCATGTAGCGAAGAAATCGTTTTATAGGTTTCGTCATATTCTTGTAGTAGTGGGAGTTTAATAGAATTAATGTACCTTTAATCTTGTAGTAACTATATATAGAGGTACATTGACACCATTTGTGAGGACTTTTGTATTTTGTTTGAATATCAGAATATCATTTTCTACTTCTCTACTTCTTTCTCTAATTTCTCCATCCATACTATAATAAACTTAAGATCTTCTGCACATAAGTGCGCGAATATTGGAATGCGACGATTAAAAGATCTCAAATGATGTTTGCATCAGGGAGAGAAATTAATACACAGGAATAGTGTACTCTTTTTCTTTCACTAGGGTTTTTGTCTCGATGGATTTTTCCCTAGTAAGGTTTTAACGAGACATATTCTTTGTGTAATGAACATCCAAGGGGGAGTGTTATGAAACAACTAAAAGTGTGGATGTCCCTTTGTATTCCCAAGGGGATTAATTCATGATTTTGTTCAGTCAAGAGAAGACATGCGATAAGTTCAGAATATTTTTTAAATCCCTTCTCTCGGTATTGCTGCTGCAGGAGCATGTTAGAGACATGAAAAGTAGAAAATATCTTCTCTAACATATTTTCATCAGTGACTTTTTCGCCACATAATGATAATTGAGAAGTGATTCTGAACATGGCTGAATTATATTCGTTGACAGATTTAAAATCTTGCAGCCGTAAGTGATGCCAATTATATCGGCCTTTTGGAAGAACGACCAATTTCATGTGGTCGAATCTTTCTTTCAAATCTTGCCAAAGGACAAGAGGATCTTTAACAGTAAGATACTCTATTTTTAATCTTTCATCTAAATAATGACGAAGAAAAATCATAGCTTTGGCACAATCTTGGTTTGAAGATTCATTTTTTTCAACAATAGTGTTACCAAGACCCATTGCCTCAAGATGAATTTCAACATCCAATACCCATGATAAATAATTTTTTCCAGAAATATCAAGAGATATGAACTCTTGTTTTGTAAGATTAGCTATAAGAAATTAAAATAAGTTTTTGAGTTAGAAATTTACCTTAGAAGTCACTTGAAGAAATACGGGCAAAATTTCGGCAAAATCTTGTGTTTCACTTTTGTTCAAAGTAGAGCCTCCGTTTTTCACCTTTTGCTCAAAAGTAGAAGATCGTGCTAATAACGTGTTGTAAAACTAATAAACTACTATAATATGAATGGAGATATTAGAGAAATAGAGAATGATATTCTGATATTCCAACAAAATACAAAAGTCATCACAAAAGGGTGTCAATGTACCTCTATATATAGGTACTATAAGATTAAATGTACATCAATCCTATTAAACACCTACTACTACAAGAATATGAAAAAACTTATGAAACGGTTTCTCCACTACATGAATAGATTTATGGATTGTAACTTCTATACATAATGTAGTCATAAATCATGAATTAATTCTCTTGGAAATACAAAGGGACATCCACACTTTTAGTTGTTTCATAACATTTGTCTATTTCTGGAGTTTCACATGTACTTATGCTCTAAAGCTTTTAAGATAAAGCTCGCATTTGCCAATGACAGGTGATGTGCTGGCATGAGTTTACTATATTGTCCTCAATTTGTCTATTCTGCCAGTCATTAGTACTTAATATTGGTTTCTAGAATTGCTAGTGGAAGAGGAATAGATTGGATGGTACGGCGAAAGAGATATAAGTGAAAGATTTTGAATTCGAGACCTCACACTTACACTAAAAAGAAGAGGAAAAAAAAAAGAATTGTTTGTCTTTTAGGAAAATTAGTAGGGATGTAAGGAAGGGTAGTGAAATTTTGGTCCTCTTGTTTTTCATTCTTAAGTAATGAAAAAAAATCTCCTCAATGTCAATGCCAATTATGCCTTCCTCCATTACAAATAAACATCACACTAATCAACTATTAAAACAACTAACTACCCAACTTATATTAACCAAAATAACTAATTATTAAGAGCAAATCTTACATATATTGAGAGTGTATTCACTATCACTGTTAAATCTATAACATATATGCAAAAGTTGATTTTCAAATTTAATTTTTGTATAGTTATCATCCATTCAATGCTGACAGTGTACACATTATCAATGTCTGAAAGATTAATTCAATTATTAAAGTATTAAATACCATATCACATATTATTATTGCTAACCATATTAACCATCCATTTTATTAATAGATACCATATCACATTCATGCCAACCATACCAACTAATTATGAAAGTATTGAAAGGTTGTGTATACACTATGTCTTTGACTATTGATTTCTGAAGTCTATGAAATTCATTAGAAAGTTCATAATCTGCAGAAAGTTTCCTTTGATGGATTTTCCATTCTACATTCTAGAAAAATGGCATATGTTTTGTCATACAAAATGAAGAGTAGAAATTGTAGCTAAAAAGTTTGCAATTCAGTTATTTTACATGAAAAATCTTTGCACGTTGAGACTGAAAAGGAAGATCAAGAATTCACACCCCTGTCATGAATTACCGGTTTGAGGACTTAGGTACAGAGGAACTTGAACACGATAGACGTCTGACAACATACTGGTTCAAGCCGTTGTGGCCATGGCCCAATTCTGAGCCCAAAGAAAGCAGACAGTTGTCTCCTCGTAACTAATTATCATGAAACTGCTAAATAATTGGGCCAACATAGTATTGCCATAGAACTTCACATACTAAATTGTTTACAGACACATTTCCTGGGCAAATTGTCAGAGGCCCAATATTGCGAATTGGCAAATTGATGGTACCCCGGTCGAAATTACGTACGAAAAAAAGATTTAATATACGATAACGACTAAGAGAATTAAATGAGAAAGATAAAGAAAAGCATACTCCGCTTTATAAAATCCTAAAAATCATGCCATTCGTTTTGGAATCTGGTGTTGATGTTTCGCTTAGCAAAGCAGTACTAAACAACAGTAGAATATTTTGTGTCAATGCAAATTTACATTGCAAAGTTGATTATTAACTCCAACAAAGATGTGTAAGTTCCAGTAATCATAATTGCTGTACCCATCAAAACAATTCCAGTTATGATCAATAACTCCAAATTAAATCTCTGGTGGGTGCCAGAAATCTTCAGGAAGCACAAGGATGGTAGTATGACAGAAGCTGTAATGCTCAGAAATGCTCCCACGAGTGACATTAGCTGTCCAAAAAATGGAATGGCCACAGCGATAATGACAGTGCTGAAGACGAGGCAGGTTCTGATGAGTAGGCTGTCTGATCTTTTCTTGTGACCAGAGAGGAGTCTATTTTCAATAGCATCCACAATTGGTGTAACCATCAATGCATATTTGGCTATGGGATTGACAAGTGTGGTGTATATGGCTACTTTTGAGCTAATTTTATTGGTTGGAAGGTCTAAGGTTATTTGAGAATGAACTTTTGAACCAAACATTAGGTACCCCAAAATTGCCATTAATGCATAGGTAAGGGTGCAGAAGAAAAAGCAAAGAAGCAAAACCTGTAAAAAAGAAAAAAAAAATCAGGTTCAAGGAAAATATTTAGAGAATAAAATGAGTTTAAGGAATAATGCCACTTACACCTTCTTTTTTTCTTAGGTGAGAGGTTTTGAGCCAATAACCTCTTACTTACAATCCCTCCCACTTTACCGTCCAACCAAACCCTCCCCTAATGCCACTTATTTATACAAAGTACTAGACTTGGATAAACTTGAGTTCTTAACTTCTAAAAAACTGCACCTGTTACTCAAGTGTAACCATTTGTTTTTAGAGTTGAAACAGTCCATATTCAGTTCTAGTGAATACTCGAATCAATAGAAGTTTGGAGTAAAAAAAAAAATTAACAGCAGAATGTCATCAACTTAAAATTATTCGAAAGTTTCTTTCAGAATTTTCTTTAAAAAAGCTTTTTAACCTTTTTTTGAAATTGATATTCGCACTCCCATTTTAGTCCCTTGCATTTCAATTTCACTCGCTAAATAATATGCTTCTAAGAGGTGCAAGAGGCTAATTCTGGAGTGCAAATATCACTTCCTTTTCTTTGTGTTGCATATATCAAAAATCAAAAAGTATCACAGTATTACTCTTTTAAATATTCAAAAAGAGCAATTGAAATGAGGTGAGAGTATCAATCAAGAGAATTCATCAGTACCTTTGGGAATTGTCTCCGATTTCTCATGGAAGTATACAAGGTTGGAAAAACAGGATGAGAGCAATAGCAAAAGGCATAAAGACTAGCGGCTGTTGGGATTCCACTCCAACCTACCAACCTTCCCTTTTCATGAAATCCAATCCCATCAAATGCACCAGTCCACAAAATTGAGCAAAGAAGTACAACTGAAGCCACAACTCCACTAGCTGATACATATGAAAGAATGTTCATATTATTCAACCAAACCGTGGGAAGAATTATAAGTCCAACCATGATAACAAAACTTTGTCTTGCACCAATATTAAAACCACCTATTGCAAACCCAACGTCTGGAAATAAGTTTGACAAATTATCTCCTTCAATAATCAAGAAACCAGTAGCCACCAAATAAAGTTCAGCATTCATTATGATTGATACAAGTGTTCTTCCTTTTGCCCCAAATGCCCGTTGCCCCATATCAGGAAAAGTCCTTATGGTGGTTTCCAAATCCATACATCTTTGAATCAAGAAGCCAGTGTAGAGGGTTGAGCATGCAATGATGAGGAGAAGGAATAAGCTTAACCATCCACCTGATGATAGTGCATATGGGACTGAGAGTATCCCAACACCTGATAAAGAATTGACTCCATGGAAGCATGTTTTCCAAAAGGATGTACAGCCTAAAGTGGAAAGATGTCCTTCAGGCTTCAATTCATTGGATTCATTCGCTCCATCCAGGAGAGGTATAGCAATTGAGTGGCTATTTTCTGCTGTTTCATCCATGAATAAGTTTGTGAAACACTTGCTGGATAAAGCAAAGTGAACAGTAGTGGCCTAAAGAGAGGTGGAATTACATTGTGGTCTAGCCTCTTTTTGGTGGCTTTCTATTCATAGCAGCAACAACGTTTTGATTTTGTTCAAGATAATGATTTCTTTGGAAGATATTTCTTTCGTATGGAACACTACTTGTTCGATGAAGCAAAGTGAAAATCGAATATGGCTTCAGCCATAGGATGATTGGTACGGGTCTGTCTTTACTTGAAACGTGCAATGGCTGTTTGTAATGCTTATTTTTCTAAGAATAAATTACCTTTTATCCCTTTATAGTTTGGTGCTTTATCATATAACCCCTTATGATTTAAAAAATTATATATAACTTCCTCATAATTTGGGTTAAAGTATCACCATTAATTTTTCTATTAAAACTAACGGTCAATAGTAAAAAACTCAAAGTCAAACTAATAAATTAGCAAATTTATCTTTTTATTACTTCTTTTTTTCCCTAAAAAACAAATTAAAACAAGAAATAGCTAAATAAGAACTAGAAATACCATTAAAGATTTGGCTAAAAACCTATAATGATATTTATAGACAAAAAAGATCTGGTATTTTTGTTTCTTATTTATTTGTTTTATGTTTCCCTTCCATCTATTTTGTTTCTTATTTATTTATTTATTTCCCTTCCATAACTTTTGTATTTGGAAAAAATTAAAATTTTGTAGGCCAAAGAATAGATTTTCAAAATCATCTCTCTTCTCTTCCCAAAAAAAAAAGAGAGAGAGAGAAAGAAAAGAAAAAGAAAAGTAGTGAAAGGGTGAGTTTATCAATTTATTAGATTGAGTTTGACTTTCTACTATTGATCTCTAGTTTTAACAGAAAACTAACGGTTACACTTTAATCCAAATTCTAACAAGTTATGTATAGGTTTTTAAACGATAAGGAGGTTTATGTGTAAAAGCACCAAATCAAAGGGGGAGGGGGGCAAAGGCAATTTACCAATTTTTTTAATAACATTTTCAATCTAAGTTTCATGGCCCTATATAATCATGAAATGGTTATTATAAATTGTAGTCCGTCAATTTTGTGGCGACTAAAGTAGCCAAATAAATTTCTAAAGTGTAATCATAAATCCATTAGTCAATTTTCAATAATAACTTGGAAACAAACGAATTAATCAACGTGGATGCTATAGCCATCTCTATCTTGCCGTTCATTTACGTCCAAAATTAGGAGAATAATGTTTAGAAGCAACATCCTGACGTGTCTATTAGTTAGATGTATGCGCATTCTCGGCATTTATTAACCACGTGAATTCTGCATGCTGAAACAGGATGGATACAACAGCAGATTTTTTTTTTAAACATTTTTTCAGCATATAAAAACTTCTTATTGTATTCATTCAACATTCTACAGATAAAACTGGTTTGATGATACAGAGATAATTATCTAATTACTTGCATGATCGAACAAGCAATCAAATGAGCATATAGTCTACTTGACAATGAAATGGTCTACTTGTAGATGATAATTATTAAACTCGAACCGAAACTCAATTCGAAGAGGTGATCGAGTTATTGGATCATCAGTTTAACCGCGAATTGAGTTGTGCAATAGTTATATTATATAATATAATAATATATTTTAAATTATAAAAATAGTAAAATTTTTAAATTAATGGTTCAACCAATGATTCAATCGACAATTTTTTTCTGATTCATCGATTGAATTGTCCGATCATTGACTAGTCAAAAAATTTGTTATCTAAGTGGTTTAATTAGCAACTCAACTCAGTTCTATGGCCGATTTACCGAGTTGATCGGTTTGACCATCGGACAGGACTGGGTTTTATAACTATGTGTAGATCAATCCATCCATATACAGAATATAGATAAGTACGAGCCGTAGAATTCACAAGCACCCATTTGGACTAATTAAGATCTTCCCTTAAAAACGATGATAAACAATTAGTGCGCCAATCAGTCAAGTTTAAGCGCAGAAGAGATTGTATTGACCAAGTTAAAAGGTGAAAGGTCCAAGATGGAACTATTACATTAGGTAAATGAATAAAAAAGCAATTTGGGCAACATCAAATACCGTTGATAAAAATAAACTAATTCAAGTTTGAGACAAAGGCGTAAAATCAGACGAAAGAAAACCACGAATGCAGATTATACCCATTGCTTCATCTAATCAAGGATTGACATAGTTGCAATTATGCCTTATTTCACCATTCTTAGTACCCGTAAGAACTTGGACATTCCCAAGATTCACCATGGAGACTGCAAATTGGCTAATGAAGAGTTGCGGTTGAGATGCCAATGCCGCCACAAGAGGTGCAGTTCTTGCATCCGAGTAAAGTAGCTGATCAGTTTGTAATAATCCCTTCTTTGTTTGCACATTTTTGTAGTAAACTTCATCAAAAGTTCTTGGAGTTGTCGCATCAAGATTGACAAAGTTCGTGTCACGACTACATTGTTTCTTCAAGAAATTCAGATATCCAACATCCATTGAGGAATCAGGCTTCCCAGTTCCTCTGAAGTTATCGAGCCTTTGCTGGATCGAAAAGCAGGTGCTTCTTCCAATAGTGTGTGATCCCGAAAGAGTGACTAAATCAACAATATTTAGGCCTCTTTTTTGGAAGAAATCAATTAGGGTGGTAACATTTTCATGCCCATTCGGAACCATGTTTGCCTCTTTTGCCAGCGAAATTCGACCATCTTTTCGACCAAATGGCACTTCCCAGAAAGGACCTCCTGCAATGACTGTTGCATCTCTTGCTGCTGCTGTGAGAATGTCTGCACAGGAGACGGTTCTTGGGCACCTCCTCTCAACTTCGGCTTTGATCTCGTTGATTAATTCGAATCCTCTTAGTGTCTTGCTTGCCTGGGCTGCTCTTTCACTCCCTGCATGGTTCAGCAAGATTGAAGCATCACATCCCTGCAATGCAAAGTAGTATGACGGTTAACTCTATATATCTTTGAGGCCACATTGGTGATCATAATCAGATGCAGAAAATTGGCTCTTTGAGAAGAAAAGTTTGCACTTAAGAAGATTAAAGAATGCAATGTTTTCAAAAGATTGAGCGCTAAAAGCCTAAAAGTAGTATTTTCTAATAAAGAAAAATTAATACTCTCTGAAAGATTTTTTTTTACCTATGTTGTTATATTTATAGGGCGAAATAGACATGCCTATAACAAACTAGAATTTACTACTTTAAGTCATATCTAAATTTCCGTAGAGATGGTAGTATGAGAAATGTCATTCTTCTTTTGGTAAAGAAAAGTTTAAAATAATGTGTCGTTAATCTACTATTAAAAGTGAGGTCGAGGAAAATATAGACAATAACCAAGTTGTCATTTTCATTTAACGCACAATGGTATTATACATGTAAATCCATGTATTTAAGGTGTTTAAGGTACGTACATAAAACAAAGTTTTTTGTATGAAGTAAATAAATCTCAAAAAAAATATAGATATTATTCGGAGAATTTTAATCAAGAAAAGTAAATCATCTTACTTGAAATCTCAGAGTGACATACACATTTCTCCAGCAAGTAAACATGATTAACGTTGATGAGAAGAGGAAAAATAAGATTAGTGAAAGTACCCGAATAGCACAGTCGTGGAAATGTAAGCGGATGATGCTTGCTGCAATCGTGTAATCCTTCTTGATCCAATCATTCACCTTTTGCTGGATGATGCCCTCAAGGTTTGGACAAGACTTAATATAGTAAGTGGTGGACAAGATATCTGCAGGAGATATGACTTTTGGGATTTTCCGTGGTTTAGTCTTGTGTAATTTGGTAGCTTTTAAAGTTGGTAGCATCAAAGGGTTAGCTGAGACTACTATGAATACATGAGCAAGTAAACACAGGGCAAAAACAAAATAGAAGCACAATTTCATGTTTGCTCAATTCTAAGACCTCAATCCTAATATCTTAGATTGCTGAATTTTGGAGAAAATTGAGAATTATGTATGCAAAAATTGGCTTGTAGTATATATCTTTTGTTGTTTATGACTATATATACATTCCCATTTGAAGGGATCTGCAAGCTCTGATGGAATACGTGAGGAGCACTTAGTAGAAACATGGCAACATGTATGAGTCAAATGATGTGATTATTATATGTAGATTTGAGTAACGGCTGGGGGCGGAAGTTAGAACCTTAGTCTTTGTGCAGATATTACGGCAAAACCAAATGCACCTGGTATAAGAAGATTAACTTTACAGATTGTTGTGATGGCATATGTACTGCCAACACATAAAACACAATTTTATAAACTATAACAAACAAACAGTTGGTTGTAGTTGAAATACGTTGATTCGTTCTTATCGTAGCTTAATGGATTATGGTTTTTGTTAAAAAAAAAAAAAATGTCTATTACTGTAATTATTGCTTTCATCATGTAAGAAGCTATTCGATTTGTTAAAATAGCTTTAAAGGAATATTGACTTAACATTTATGAATAAAACTTTAAAGGAGCTATTCTCACGGTTCAAATTTTAATGCTAGAACTATTTTTGTTAGAATGTCAGCAAGAACCCTCTCTAGAATTGCTTTGGTAGGCTAAAGATATATTCCAAAAGTTTCTATGGCACTATTTCTAGCCAGCTTCAAATGTCAGAGGCTTGCTTAATTTTGCATGATCATGTGCAAGTTCAGCATGTGGAGAAGGGTCATTGTTCTTCTTATTATGATTTCAAACGAAAATTGTATCCTCACGAATTCTATATCATCCCTATTTCTTTCTTTCCATTCCTTCCCTTCCAAAAATTCATAACCAAAAAAAAAAAAGACAAAAAAAGTGAAGTAAATTTTCACACTATGCTTTCCTAGATAGACGAAGTAAATCCAATTTAGGGCCTAATCCCCATTTATGATTACATCCTTTGCAAATCATATCTTAGAACATTAACTAAGCTGTGATAATTCAACAAAATCATAATACAATAATTTAAGGTATAAAAGTCCATCATTCAAAGTCTACAATTATTTAGTCTAGCCAATTTATCAATACTTCTTGGTCCAACATCATCCGAGGCACCTATTAGTGTAGTTAGGTTGTGGCCCTTGTGGGATGAGCTAGCGAAACTAAGTTAGGAACTGGTTCATGCATTATCTTGTAGAATCCATTATTTTACCATATCCTTGATGTAAATCAATTGGTCAAAATAGTGCTCAACCATGCATTGCAAACATCATCAGATTGAGACCATTAATCGTTATCTACTATGAAATAATAATCTTGGCAAGCACAATTGAGAATTAGAATCCAATTAGACAACTATTAATCTCATTTCAAATGCTAAGACTCCACCACAATTGATCCTGGATTTAATCCTTTCTCGACCGCCCTTCGATCAGCAAAATTAAGGTCCTACTATTATTCGGCTATGTGACCAAACGAAATTAATGTGGTGGAGCTAATGCCCATCGACAGATAATGAAAGATACCGAAATGCATAAGTATCAAAGTATCCAAAATTAAAGTTACTAAATTGCAAAACACGTGATTTTTGTGTAAAAACCACTTACTAAATAATTTGCATGTATTGAACAAAAAAAATTAACAATTTAAGATGAGAGCGTGCTTGTTGCAAATATCGAGATTATAGGTCTAACAACTTTATTTTTTTTTGGTAGAAATAGGGATTAAACATTAATAAAATAGAGTTTCGCCCTATCTATTACAGTGCAAAAGAGATAGTGCAGGGAAAACAGATCCCTTTCAAGTCCTCATCATAGACAAAAGCAAGTTCTTGAGGACAATTAGCAAAAGTTACAAAGTTGGATTGTAATCCTCCCATTCTTGCGAGTGTGTCTGCGCATCTGTTCGCCTCCCGATGTATGTGGGATATCTTAACATGTCGCAGCTGCGAAAGGAGGAATCTGCGGTCCAAAATGATAGAGTTCAAATGATGATTAGGATTGGTAGCAGATTTTAACAAAGTAACAATAGTTTTGCAGTCAACTTCAACTTCTAGTTGAGAAATATTTAAGGAAAGGGCTAGTTCTAGTCCATCCGGGATACCCCAACACTCCGCCAGCATGTTGGTTGAAAAGCCTAAATTTTTGTAGTATCCTTTAATCCAGCCTCCAGAGGCGTCTCTGATTAAACCTCCAGATCCAGCAGGACCTGGATTTCCTAAAGCTGATCCGTCTGTGTTAAGCTTGAACCAATGAAGGATTGGGAGAATCCATCTGATAAGAATTTGGGATTTTCTGCGAGGGGGATGGTTAGAACTTGGTCCAAGGGAGTAGAATTCAATAGCCAACTTAATGCTGGTTTTGATTGGTGGAGGTTGTGGTGTGTTGGGCTCAAAAATCTTCTTATTCCTAGATTTCCAAATGGTCCAGCAAGTAAAGGAAAAGAGAGTGCCCCAAGGAATATTGTAGTAAGGAGAGGGTGTGGAAATTTTACATCCTTCTCTAAGCCAGATATGAAAAGGAATGTGTATAGTAGATAGGTAATAGATAAGATTGAGTTCCATCCAAACAAATTGGGTGTGGACACATTTACGCAAGACATGATTAGTATCCTCTACTTGTCCTGGGCAGAAAGGACAGATATTGTCAGGAATGATGTTTCTGTTGTGAAGGAGATGTCTTGTAGCAAGTCTGTCTTGTGAAGTTAACCAGAGGAAAAGTTTGGTTTGATGAGACGTGTGAGTAGTCCAAATCGAAGCAAAAGATTGGTTTAGAGGGTGGGGTGTTTGATTATTTTCTTGGGCCTTGACATATAGCCTACAAGCTATCTCATCAGCTGATTTGAGATGAAATTCCCCATCTGGAGAAATCCTCCATGTGAGGTTGTCTGTTTGTTTAGAGTGGTAGGGTCTAGGAATGGCTTTTATCAAATCTAGGATGGAGAGGGGAAGTTAAAAGGAAATTTTATTGAAGTTCCAATTACCATTACTGTCAAAGAAATCAGCTAACAGTAACCGATCTTCCTCTGGTAGTAGTGGTCCTTCAATTAAGGATCTGAGGGTGTTGGCTGAGAACCATTTTTTAGACCAAACCTTAATCGATTTACCATCACCTATGTTCTAACCCAACCCTTGGTTGAAAATGTTGTTTCTGACTATGATATTTCTGAGGTTTATGGAACCTTTGGACTTGATGAAGCTAAAAGGGAATTCCTTCAAAGGTTGGTTTCTATGTACGTAGAGATCTGAAAGAATTTGAACCCAAGGGCAATGTGTGTCTTTCATCAACTGCCAATTAAGTTTGGCCAAGTTAGATTTTTTAGTGGGGTTGATTGTCTCAATCCTAATCCTCCCTTCAAATGTCGTGGCAATACCTTTTAGGTTTTACTAATGAAAGAAATTGTAATGGAACATAAAATGTGCTGAAATTTGAAGGGCCTCGATCGTTTTTACCTTTTGGTTTTCTCCCTTGTTCCGTGCAAGCGGTGCCGTCAAAATCATCTTAAAGAAAGGGCTTCACGACTCATTCTAAATTTCTAGTCCACAAAATAAGTCCAAAACCAAGTAGTCCAAATTCACAAGCCCATTGACCATCATTTGTAGTAGTAGTATCTATACGATTTTTTCCAAGCCCACCAATTAATTTGACGTGTTATCTGGTGAAACAGCCCAATTGAACAGCCCATTGGGCAACATTTGTGGGTAACAACACAATCATGATTACTTCATATTTCTTCCCGTCAAATCTTTCCTCATGTCGACAGGTGATAGGAACTAGTACTTATTTTGGTACAAAATAGGTTTGAACCTTGCGAAGAGAAGGGGAAATGAGAGGACTTAAAAGTTGAACCAAGAATCTCAAGATCATTTAAGGTGCATTTGATAAAATTGAATTTTAAATTTGAAATTTGAAAATTGAAATCTAAATTCGTTATTATTAAGTACAAAATATGATATATTTGACTATATATCATAATAAGTGATAGATAAATAAACTATTATTTATTTTTGTAGCAAGTTTTGTTGTGAAATTTAGTATCAATTAATTAATTCAGATGTTCTATTTTATATATCAAACACATTTGAATATATTAAAATCTAAATTTATTAAATTTAAATACTGAATTAAATTATTAAACAGGACCTTACTTAATCTCAATTAACATCGTATCATGCATGAGTGCGGGACCAGTTAATAAAAAACTTTTGAGCCTCGAAATTCAGTCACTCATACGCAGTGGCTGGCAAAGCGAATGCTTTAAGTTAGGGTCAATTCCCGACACAACACATGGAATTTATTTGTTCAGTTACCAATTGGCTGAATAGTGATTCTTTGTGGATCTCTCTTAGATTGTTTTCGGGCCGATTTCTCGATTAACTCCTGCGTTTGTCTAATTTAACTGCGTGTGTGTTCTTTCTGTTTCGGAAAAAAAAACATGGAATTTATTTATTGTGGAATTAAGACCAAAGAACATTTCTGTTAAGCATACATTATCTTTGGTCTTTGTTGAATAGGCTTCAAGTCTAAATTGTACTTAAATTTAGCAGTCAAGAGTTTAGAAATGTCAAAAAAAAATTATTCTTGGATTGATATTGAAATTTGACCGTAAGTGGATGCAGATGCATGATAATTGTGTATTTTTAATCATCTAGGGAGCACTATAGATGGCAAAATATAATTTCATAAGTTTAAGGGGAGCAAAAATGGGTCAACATTAGAAATTTTCAGGCTTTATAACCTTAGAAATTAATTTTCTCAGAGAATAGCGCTAGGGGCAATGGACAGCCGGCGCTACTTATTATAATCCTTGTCCCTGTTCAAGAGTCAAGATTCACTTGTGGCGCATGGGCTTATTCGCTCTTCTTGATTGTATAAATTGATGTTGGCTCATTTGATAAGAATAAATTATTTCTTTTATAAAGGTTGTATGTCTAAATCTCATAATGGATATTAGAATTGTATTAATGATAATTTGTAAATAACTTTATAAATAGCTTATATTTTTGAAAAACATACCAATGGTAATGATTGAAATCGAAACAATCCAAATTTTCTTTTACAAAAAAAAAAAAAAAAAAAATCATCTTGTTTGGTCAACATTGCCTTGGTTCTATCCCTGACAAATCCTAGCAGTTCCACATCCGCATGATTTTATTTCTGTATTTCATTGTGGAATTAAAATTCAGGCGTTAACACCATCGTTTGATTTCTCTTTATTTTCTACCCACACAAAAAGATCCTAAATTTAGTTAAGAAACAGCCTCGAACTTTTTCTCGAGCCAGACAAAAGCTATCTATAGTACGTAGATTCATAGAAGCACCGACACGATCGATTTGGCTTTATTTCAGGATCTAATTCGTACTTTTTTAAGCTTTTCTGCCTGTAATGGCGAGCAGTTGCCGCTGTATCGTAGACATTTAAAACAAATAGAAAAAGGCCCGAAATCTTTGTGCACAGTATTTAAGATTTCTTCCATTCAAATTTTAATCTAATAACTACTCCCTCAGTCCTATAGAAAACATAACTAACTGTGCATGGCAGCACGTAACTTGTTCCAAAGAAAAAATGTCATTGAAATTCAAGGCGTTATTACAAAACACCATTAAAGCAAAACTAATTGTACATGTCATGTCAAAAAGAAAAAATGTCATTAAAATTCAAGCTATTATTGGATCCAAAACACAATTAAAGCTTAAAATTATAGAATGTGCACTCAAAATGTACACGATTCCTACTTTGGTCTCTCATTGTTCAATTGAATCGATTTGCCAAGTAAACATTTTAATTTGGGGAGAAATGTGAGTAGGGGAGGTTTAGGTTGGGTGATAAAGTAAGAGAAATTATAAATAGAAGGTTTTGATTGCAAATCTTTCAATTGAAAAAAAAAAAAAGTAATGGTCTCATATGTGTAAAAAATGAAACAAAATACACTTTCCAAATAGATGACAAATATGACTCTTTGACAAAAAGAAATATCTAATCAACAAATTATTGATTCATTGAAGTACGTGTCTCCTTCCCTTGCAATATATGCATCTTACATTCCATTTGGAATTGTTAGGTTGAGTGATAAATATGCACTTTTGACGTTTTTGTATTTAAACTTTGTAATCATATATACATATAGAACACATGTCAACATCTTTCTTGGTTTTAGCAAATAATTAATTATCAACAACTATCAATTACCATTATTAAAAAAGTGATTAGACATCATATGAGGTTATATAAAATTTTCAACATCTTTTTTCGTTTGTAAAAACTACATGCCAACATCGATTGTCCGTCCATCTATTGTTGCAAGAGCATTTAGACATCATATTACGACTAATGTCAATCTGTACAAGAAATGTGGAGATCCAGAAACAGACATCTTCTGCTCTATATTTTAATTTTAGACGTCTTCTGCTCGTGACGGAAAAAGGAAACTTTAATTTTATATTTAGTTATGCACACCAAGTACGGTCCAAACGAGTTATGAGTTGTTTTCTCAACATTTTCTTTTCAATTAAATATAAGCATCTATCTTAATAGAGTGAAGCATTGCCAGCAGCGGGATTGCCATTTTTTCCCAGAAAAATTTTACTTTTGTCTTAAACACATTTTTTAATTATTTTTTTCATTTTCACATAATTCAAATAGTTGCAGTATATTTTTTCTACAAAAACTCCAAAAAAGTACCAAATCATAGGAAGGTAAAGGTAATATATAAATTTTTAAATCATAGAGAAGTTATATATAGCTTTTAAAGTATAGGGAGCTATGTGATAAAACATCAAACTATAGAGGGGATAAAAGATAATTTACCATAATTTTTAGGGTTTCATTATTTAAGCTCATCAAAATTTTTAAATTTCTTTTGTCCTGATACCATTTGGATCTACGTCTTAGGCTGCTCTTATATTCAAAGTACTAGGTATATCATGTAGCCTTCTTCTTGGGTCAGCAACAAAGATTCTAGATGACAAAAAAAAAAAATTCGGTCAATCGTGACTATCTACTATACTCGTAAAGGGTGACTCAACTGGATCAATAAAAATAAGAATTGAACCATGATCGAATCATACAGATGCACTATACATCTATATAGATTTAGAAAGGCCGCATTAGTGGCAAAGTGATGGAAGGTAAGATTTGAATCATTAATCTCCCACTTTCATACAAATTTAAGTCATTTGTGGTGGTCAACTACTTTAAAAGCAGTTGGTTTTCTAGATGATGATCGTCATAATCTTTCCTCTCTTTTTTGTATAGGATCTGAATGAAATTGAAGACATGTTGGTGACATGGTATAAGCTTTTTCCTATATACTATATGCAATAACTTTGTCACCACAAGATTCCTCCATTAATACGATATAAGATATTCGTAATTGTTCATTTGTCGATTATGATGTACTAGCTTGTCATTATCTTCTTCTTCATCTTTTCTTTGGTTTCTTTTCCTTAATAGCTTGTCCTTATCATTTTAAATAACATTTTACAGACTATATTCTCTTGATTATTTTATGGTGTTTGTATAACATCAAAAAAGAAAAAGACTAAGAAACCATAACTAACAAGCATTCCATTTTAGTCATTAACATAAAATTTGCATTTTCATTTGTGCTGCGATGATTTGCCATTAATTCTTCCCGAATTAGCTGTTTCTGAAGTTTGTGGAGCTGTGGGATCTGGAGAATTATTCTTTCATCATACTTACACTAAAACAAATATACAACTATTAACAAGATATATTACATAAAAATTTTGGATTAATCTTTTCTACATTAACAGTGTATCACTGTCAACGCTAGATGAATGATAATTATGCAAAATTTGAATTCAAAATTCAACTTTTACACATATGTCATGAATTCAATGGTGATAATGTATACACTGTCAGTGTATATTGGATTTACTAAAAAAAATTTTAAACAAATCATGAATAAAGTATTGAAAAGTCTGCAATACCAAATAATATTTGCATGAGCATGATCATTTATTCTCTAGAATCGTTTTACATTCCCTTAAAAACTTTAAAACTTTTCATATCTTTATGAAAATAGACTTTCTTACAAAAAAAAAATTAGAATTTGTCTGCTAAAACTTTCAATTAAAATGTAAGGGTGCCTTCTTAAGTATATAGTTTTCCTAGTCTTGGCCCAAAATCCTAGCCTTGGGTTCTGCCACTTCAGTTCTTAATTAGAATATAGAGTCCGTTTAAATGGTGTGCTTTTTAAGTGCTCATCTAAAATTTTAAAATAAATTTTGATATTTTGAGATAAAAAGGTGATTAAAAAGATAAAAAAATGTACGTTAAAAATTGTGTTTATGATGCAAACAAATAATTATCGGCCAAATAATGACCATCCAAACACATTCGTGAATCAAGCATGTTTAACATTGATGCAACATGAAAATTGGCAAGATTTATGCTGTCATGAGCTGCAAGATGTATGTCCTGTTCTTTTTCCGACAACTATCTTATAAACTAGTTTTGTACCCGTTCGTTGAACGGGAATCTTCGAAAAATAATAAAATATTTAATCAATTTTATAAAAATGTCGATATGAAATACAAACTTAATATATATTTTATTATAACCTTTCTTAAGTATATTACTATATGCACATTGTAATATAAAGTATTCTTATAATATAAATTTGAACATCTAATTCAGTAAATAATAATTCAAAAATGGAAAAAATAACATTCGACAATACCATAACATTCAAAAACTTGAAAATAAATAAAAAGTGCAGTAAATAGTATCAAATAATATTCTACTCTTCAGAAACTTGTTTTTGTTTTTCTTCTATTTGAACATTCTCCTCGATTTGTCCGTGCAAATCAGCATTTATTGATTTTTCATTATCACTGCATGATAGCAAAGCAGGATAACTAAGTATAAAAAATAAATGATTTATCGCATTCAAGGTTGTGTATAACAATACGTAAAGATTATAATTTAAGAAAGTAAAATAGTATATTAAATCTACCTTCTCATACAAATCTTTTTATGAGAATTCCTTTCTTCTGTGATTTTTGTTGAACGCTCTGATGAATGATTCAGTGTATTGAAATGTTATTAATTAAAATCATCTCTTATACTAATTGGGATCTGGGAAGAAGATGCTTCAGGTTGGTATTGGTCGTCGGTTCCATCAATCTGATAATGATTTATCAAAATTAAAGGCAAAAATATTATGTGAGATATAATATGTGAAATATAAGAGAAATTTATTACTAATTTAAGATATATTACTAATCCTATGTGTTCATAAAAAATAAACAGAAAATAAAAATAAAAAAAATAAAATTCAAGATATGTTACTAAACTTTTACAATTGAAGATCAACATGCCTTTTTAAAAAAATATATATATATATTGAAAGAAGATGTACCTAATAATCAAGAGGAGTGGAAACCCAAAATCGATGTTTTAATGTACCAATCGCTTGCACTGAAAATACCTAACCATGAATTTGATACTTGAAATCAATATATTAGAGGCTATATGTAGGGTAGCCATAAGAAATAAGAATTGATAAGAATAAAAAGAGATATTGATAAGAACATTAAAAGTAGGTTTATCTTGATTTAAATTGTTTAAAGTACGTAACTTTGGATAGAAAATAAGAATCCTATAATATTAAAAAATTTTATAGGAAATAAAAGTGTGTTCTCAAGACAGATTTTACCTACCTTGAAAGACCACCTCAACTATATCGAGTCATTTAAGTGCATGAACTCCTATGGTGTGGGTCTACACACTAAATACTCCCCACCATTTGCACAAATATGTATTGTGAATCCTATAACCTAACAATGAGTATAACCTGCATGTTTTGATTAACAACGAACGGGTTTATAAGAATATACAAACCCGTGCTCAAATAGGAATTTATATTTGACCGTACGGGTCAAATACATATAGTTAATTGGATTCAATTAACTTTTTCTTTTCCATAAATTTCGTGCTATGCACTATGTCTTGATAACGCACTTAATAATAAAATTTATTAAGAATCCTATTTCCAACATCAGATATTGACTTCTGTTATTAATGGTTTCTTTTGAAATTAGTTACTTTTCTACTTCTTGTAGTGATAACAATTCTTATTTACTTCGGTTCCCTATGTAGTACACAAATTATTGGCGTGAATTTGGAGATATATCTAATAGAGATATTTATGTCTCTTTTATTTTTTCCAGTTCCTTTTTTGGGTAGGAAATAAGAATCATATAATATTAAGAATTCTTATAGGAAATAAGAATTGATATATATCTAAACAAAAAAGGAGCAAGTCAAGTAGGAAATTACTTGCCGTCTCGTTAAGCCACGTAGGAAAGAGAAACTATAAAGGGATAAGAATGAAGATACGACATTATTATATATATATATATATATGATTTGTCACGTAAATAGCTGTGGAATCTCTTACCTTTGACTATAATAGCTGTGGAGTTCTTACCTTCATTATAACAGGACTAGCATATCCCGGCTGAAATCACAAACAAAATCAATATATAGCCTTTGAGGAAAGATGGTGGCTTATGTCATATTTTACGCTGTGCTAAAAAAGAATAGGATCGTCAGACAAGTTACCTCAAGGTAGTATTTATTGAATGAAGTCTATAATTTCATCATGAAAGATTAGACTATTATGAAGTCAATTGAAGGCGTGAAGGCAGAAGGAGGAAAAGCGTGAAGTAGGAAGAAGAAACAAACAAAGGCGTGATTCCAAGACCACGCTTTAGCTAGAGATTGGTTCTGCAACAAACGCACAAGAATACAGCTGAAGCTCAATAACAAACTTTCAAATGGCTGCAACAGATTCTCAGCCACTTGGTCACGCCAATTGGAAGTTTGAAGTTAGTTACTAGCTGATAGTCTATATATAAGATAGAATGAATGTAATAGGAAGGCAATTCTTGTGTAATTTTCAACAGAGATTGGGGCCGAGCCTCTTTCTGTTTCTTTCCCCAATTTCTTCACTCTTGTTCATCCTCTTAACTTTCCCGCCCTTTCTGCAACTCTTATTCAATTCATCAATAATAGTCTTCTGAGTTCATTTTACGACTTATCTCTTCAAATTGTGTAGTTCTTAACAAGTTTGTTTATCAATTCCTGTTATCACGTTTGAAATACCACATAGCTCAGTCTGACTACCATAACAGTGGTATCAAAGCTAGTTACGAGCCATTTGGATGACTAAAACACAGGAGAAAATGATGAGAAAGGACCTGATTGAGCTAGGGAGTGTCATGAGAACGTTCGCCAACAAGAATGATGGACTTGAGCAAGCCATGAGAGCCATGGAACACAGGCAGGAGAGTACTGAAAAAACTATTAAAAACTTGGATCAGAAGTATGAGAGCATGATGACTATGATGGCACAGATGATGGCCAAATTAACTGACAAGGAAAAATGAGAAAAAGGGAGCGGCTTAGGAGGGTGTCAGAAACTGGATTTGGTCAGCAAAAAGCCTGAGAAAGTAGAAGAGAGAGGAGGGAACAGGTTGCTAAAACTTGACTTCCCTGTGTTTGATGCAGAGAATCCTAGGGAATGGATCAGGAGGGCCAACAAGTACTTCCAGATCCAAGGAGTAGAAGAGGAGCTGAAATCAGATCTGGCTCAATTACACCTCAGAGGGAAGGCAGACATATGATTCCATGGAATGTACCACGGGAGGAATGAAGTTCCATGGGAGGAGCTGTCCATGGCAGTGTGTGAGAGATTTGGAGGGAGAACACCAGAGAAGACCATAGAGGAGTTCAACAAGTTGACACGGACGGGGAGTGTGACTGATTACCTGGAGAAATTTGAACTGCTGAAGTCCCTGGTAATGCCTTTACTACCTAATCAACCTGATTCCTATTATAAATCTTGTTTTCTGAGTGGCTTGAAGAGTGAGATTGTAAACATGGTAAGAATGGCTAGACCTCATACTTTAGCAGACACTATAGAGGCTGCTAAGCTGCAGGATAAGAACTTGGAGGTTATAAGGAAAGCACAAAGGACATTACCCCTCAGAGTTCCATTCAACTACAATTCCAAGAGGAACAATAGGCCAAATCCTACAACACAGATGAGGAACAAATGGCACTATGAAGGCTCTAAGGGACCCAGGGACAGTGACAACAAGGGACACAGGACAGGGGGAACCACAACAGACCAATTCAGGAAAATTTTCCCCTCAGAGTTCAACTACAGGAGGGAGAGGGGGCTATGCTACAAATGTGCAGAACTATATACTTTAAGCCACATCTGCAAACAAGCACAAATCCAGTATATCTTGGAAAATGAGCCAACTGAGCTGATTGAAGTCACTACTGGGGGAATGGATGAATGAGAGGAGTTCTGTGACTATATTGAGGGAGGGATCCACAATGAGAGGATAGAGGTTTCAATTCACACATTGTCTGGGGGAAATGGACACAGCACATTCAAACTGAGAGGAACACTTGAGGGAAGGGAGCTTCTACTACTGGTTGACAGTGGCAGCACCCATTGTTTTCTAGATGAGAGGTTGGCTTCTCACCTGCGGCTGCAAGTGATAGGAGCATCCCTGATAGTTAGAGTAGCCAATAGAGAAAAACTGGAGTTTAGACAACTTACCAGACCCCTGAATTGGGAAGTTCAGGGACATGAGTTCCAGCACAACTTCAACACTCTGCAGTTAGGGAGCTGTGACATGGTACTAGGAGTAGACTAGCTAGCCAGATATAGCCCTATCGAATTTGACTTCAACCAACTAAGCATGAAGTTCTCCAAAGGGAAAGAAAGAATGGAACTGAAAGGTGAACCTACTAAGCTGAAGCTAACAACCATCAAGGGGAGTAAGTTGGCCAAATGGAGAAGGAAGCAAAAATATGGGGTTACTGCATTCCTCACTATAGTAGAGGAGGGGCAGGAAGGACAGGAAGAAATGCCAACCAGTTTGAAAGAGATATTAAACCAGTTCCAAGATGTATTTGCTGAACCTCAGGGTCTGCCTCCTCCTAGGAGTCATGACCATGGAATACCACTCAAGGAAGGTGCCAAACTATTTCAAATCAGACCTTACAGGTGCCCTTATGTGCAAAAGTCAGAAATAGAAAGGCTAGTGAGGGAGATGATACAAATGAGGATTATGCAACCTAGCAACAGCTCCTTTGCCTCTCCTGTCCTGTTAGTCAAAAAGAAGGATGGAAGCTGGAGGTTCTGTGTGGACTACAGGCAACTCAATGAGCTCACAGTCAAGGACAAATTTCCAATGCCCCTGATTGATGAGCTGATTGACGAACTACATGGATCCAAGTATTTTACTAAAATTGATCTAAGGGCAGGATACCATCAGATCAGGGTCAAAATAGAGGACAAGCACAAGACTGCATTCAGAACACATCAGGGACTGTATGAATTCAAGGTGATGCCATTTGGACTAACTAATGCTCCTGCTACATTCCAGAGCTTAATGAACCAAGTCTTCAAGGAGCAACTGAGAAAGTATGTGATAGTGTTCTTTGATGACATCTTGGTGTACAGCCCCACACTAGAAGCTCATCTCCAACTTGTGACAGAAGTATTGGACCTACTAAGACAGCACCAACTATATGCCAAGCAGAGCAAATGTTGCTTTGCATAGACTCAAATTGAGTACCTAGGCCACATAATCACTGCTGAAGGAGTGCAAACAGATCCTAAGAAGATTGAAGGGATGGTGAACTGGCCAAGACCTGAAAATGTGAAGCAGTTGAAGGGATTCCTAGGATTGACAGGGTACTACAGGAAATTTGTAAAGGGATATGGGTCCATTGCCAAACCTCTAACAATATTGCTGAAGAAAGGGGTATTCCAATGGACAGAGGAGGCATTCCAGAGGCTTAAGATGGCTATGTGCAGCACCCCTGTGCTAGCTTTGCCAGATTTTGATAAGGTATTCATCATAGAAACTGATGCTTGTTATGAAGGAATAGGAGCTGTACTTATGCAGGAAATGAGGCCTATTGCTTACTTGAGTCAGAGTTTAGGGACAAAGAACTTGGGGCTGTCCATATATAAGAAGGAGCTATTGGCACTAGTTACTGCAGTTACCAAGTGGAGACATTACTTGGAAGGCCATCACTTCATAATCAAGACAGATCACCAGAGCCTCAAGTATTTGCTAAAACAAAGAGTCACTACTCCACTCCAGTAGATACTCCAGTAGAAGTGGCTCACTAAGCTACTAGGGTTAAACTATGAAATCCAATACAAAAAAAGGTAGGGAGAATGTTGTTGCAGATGCACTGTCCAGGAGAATCAGTAAGGAAGAAGGGGATTTTGCAGAAATGACATGTGTCATCCCTGAGTGGGTCAAAGAGGTGGAGGAAAGTTATCAAGGGGATGAAGAAGCTCAAGAGATGATCAAGAGTCTGATCCTCACACCTCATTCCCTACAAAACTACTCCTATCAGGATAGGATAGTCAAATACAAGGGAAGAGTGGTGGTGGGGAAAGAAGGAGAAATCAGGAAGAAAATCATCATTGCCATCCATGACTCACAACTAGGGGGTCACTCTGGTGTACAAGCCAGCTATTTGAGAGCCAAGCAGTTTTTTCACTGGCCAGGGATGTATAAGGAAGTCAAGGATGCAGTACTGCATTGTGACACCTGTAAAAGATGCAAGGATGAGCATGTTGCTTATCCTGGTCTCCTCCAACCACTGCCTACACCACAGTACTCCTGGAGCCATGTTACCATGGACTTCATTGAAGGGTTGCCTACTTCAGAAAGAAAAGATACTATCATGGTCACCGTGGACAGATTCACTAAGTATGCTCACTTCACCAGCCTCACTCATCCTTTTGATGCTCCAACAGTGGCCAAAGCCTTCTTGAACCAAGTTTGCATACTACATGGAATGCCACTGAGCATGTTGTCAGATAGGGATAAGGTGTTTACTAGTCAATTTTGGACAAAATTATTCTCACTGATGGGGACTGAACTATGTCTAAGCACTGCCTATCACCCTCAGACAAATGGACAAACTGAGAGGGTGAATCAAGTGCTTGAAATGTATCTACGATGCATGACACATCAGGAGCCTAAGAGGTGGAATGCATGACTATCAATGGCAGAATGGTGGTACAATACCACTTATCACACTGCCATACAGATGAGCCCCTTTGAAGGTTTGTATGGAATGAAGCCACCCCAGCTAGCCTTAAGTGCATATTCACACTCTAAGGTGGCCACGGTGGCAAATCACCTACAGGAAAGAGAGAGAATAGAGGGACTGCTTAAGAAAAATCTGGAGGAAGCCAAAAACAGAATGAAGGTATATGCAGATAGAAAAAGATTTGAGAAAGAATTTGAGGTTGGAGATTGGGTGTATCTTAGGCTGCAACCCTATAGGCAACACTCTGTGGAAATAAGGAATAGAACTAACCTATCAGCAAGGTACTTTGGGCCTTATCAAGTAATTCAAAAGATAGGAACGGTGGCCTACAAACTCCAACTCCCAGATTCATAAAAAATACACCCAGTTTTTCATGTTTCCCTGCTAAAAAAGAAGATAGGACAGAAGGTGGTTCCAGTGCTACAATTGCCACACATAAACGAGAAAGGTCACTTGAGGGTAGAACCACTGGCAGTGCTGGATCAAAGGATTGTTAAGAAGAAGAATGCAGCAGCAGTCCAATGGCTAGTGCAATGGTGGGGAACATCTCCTGCAGAAGCAACATAGGAGGATGCGGAAGAGATAGAACGCAAGTTTCCAACATTCCAATCTCGAGGACAAGATTGGATTGCAGGGGGAGCTATTGTCATGAAGTCAATTGAAGGCATGAAGACAGAAGGAGGAAAGGCGTGAAGTAGGAAGAAGAAACAAACAAAGGCGTGATTCCAAGACCACGCTTTAGCTAGAGATTGGTTCTGCAACAAACGCACAAGAAGACAGCTGAAGCTCAATAACAAACTTTCAAATGGCTGCAACAGATTCTCAGCCACTTGGTCACGCCAATTGGAAGTTTGAAGTTAGTTACTAGCTGATAGTCTATATATAGGATAGAATGAATGTAATAGGAAGGCAATTCTTGTGTAATTTTCAACAGAGATTGGGGCCGAGTCTCTTTCTGTTTCTTTCCCCAATTCCTTCACTCTTGTTCATTCTCTCAACTTTCCCGCCCTTTCTGCAACTCTTATTCAATTTATCAATAATAGTCTTCTGAGTTCATTTTACGACTTATCTCTTCAAATTGTGTAGTTCTTAACAAGTTTGTTTATCAATTCCTGTTATCACATTTGGAATACCACATAGCTCAGTCTGATTACCATAACATGGACCATTAGAAAATTAGCTCAAGGCAACTTTTGTTATTATGAGTAGTTTTTTTATTTTTTATCTTTCGTTTTGGTGGTTGTCTATTCAATAGCGAATTACAGTGTCCAAGCTCTCTGCATTTACCGTAGTGATGGAAAGGTACAAGCAATAGCCGGAGATAGGTTCTTTTGAAAGTAAATCAATAGGATTAGGTGTGGGGTATAAATTTCAGGAATTTTCTATTATCCTTTTTGGATACCATATCCATTATTATAATTCAATAACCTCTTGTCATATCATTTAATAATTTAAAATTTTAAAATTATCTAAATGCTGATATATTTTTTTATACATCCAATGATGAATTGATAGTTTGATACTCATCGGCATGAGCAACGAAAAAGCTGTTGCATTTCTTTGATAATTGTTATGATATGAACTTAAGGAATCCAGAATATCTGCAATTAGAATAGTAATTGTAGAGGAAATGAGTTATACTGAAATTAGATGGATGGAATTAAACTTTGGGTACAAAATTTAATTTTTTTAAAAAAAATAAAAAATTGCTTTAAGCAATTAAATTGCTGGAAATCGCCCAGCACCAACTGTTTGACAAAAGTCTAGTTGAGTTCCAAAGAGATTCAAGGAGGTTGGATGATCTAGCAAAATTTGCTAAATTATGCACAACCTTATTTGCATCTCTAGAAATCTAGACTACATCCACAATGTGTTAGTCAAACAAGGAAAAACGGATATCCTCTATAACAGTGCCTAAATCGGAGAGGATCTCGTTGGAGCTACTAGTTTGCTTTACAACGGAGGACGCGTCTCCTTCAACAATGAACCTTGGGATCATCAATACCTTGGCCAACAAAACCGCCTCCCTTGTAGCAAGAGCCACTGCCAACTCTGCCTTGGATAGGATGTGCACCTTCTTGAATAAGCTAGCAATGAACTAACCATCACAGCTACAGATAACCACACCAATACCAATGACTTGGTGAATTGTTGATATAGAGGCATCAAAGTTGAATTTGAAGTGGGGAACTGGAGGTAAAGACCAAAATGAAGAAAGTTTTGGCGACTTGAGAGTTGTAACTTGGAGATTAGCCTCCCGAAATGCTGCTTGGCTACTAAGAGCATAGCTAACCAAAATTAAGGAATCACGAAGCATATCATTAAAGAATTGATAGGTTGTATTTTTGTTATTTAATTTATGAATATTTTTCCCTTGTTTTAGCCAAATATTGCATTAATTGGTAGATTCTACTTATATTTGGTAACTGTGTTGGTTGTAGGGATTCGGAGCAAAAAAGGATAAAAAACGTGATTTTTAACTGGATTTTTGTGCAATTAGTATGAGTGCGTCAAGATCTAACTTTGTATGTTCGAAAACTCGGAATTTTGGCACAAGAATTCCAATCTTAAATTGAAGCCACGTTCTTCACCGGATGATTGGTCTCCTATCTCTATTAGAACACTAGTCTGGTTTATTTATCTTGACTTTGTGGAAAGAATCCCTTATCTAGGGGGAATTAGATTTCGCTAAGTAGTAGTAGTTGACAAGTAATAGGAAGCGAAAAAGAAAGGCATGTTAGTTTTCTTTATCTTTTCTTTTCTCCGGACTGGAGACGGGTAGTATTAGTAATAGGTATCTTTCCCTTTAGCAAAAAACAAGAGGAACATCTTTCTCTTCTTTTCTTTCGGACTTAATCTCATATTTTGGAGAATAGTCATGTCAATTCGTTCGACTATTTTGAGGGTGATTTTTTCAATGGAGATGAACTAAACTCTTCATTCTAGTCAAGAAACAATGGAAGATTTGACTCATCTAAAATTGTGATATCGGATTGATTATATTTATTTCTTTTATTTATTGGTATTCGTATGTTCTGTGATTTAATTTCTCATTATTATTATGTTATTTGAATATCAAGGGTCTAGTATTTAGATTAATTTAATAATCTAAAATCCATTAGAGCAGTTAAATCTGTAATTGTTTAATTGTTTTAATTTAGTGGTAACCGTCATGATTGCGTTTGTGTTAGGGGAACATATGGGCTGACTTAAAATAACCCTCGTAGCGTGTTATTTGATTAGAACAGGGCTTCTCTAATTGTTAAGCCAATTGAAAAATTGAATTCTAAGATCATACCTAAGGTTATTTCTTGATTAGGATAGTGGTTAACAGTCATACCTTAACCATCAATACAGTAAGGAGGAGTTGATTGCCGTCGCTTGTTTGGCAATTATAACTTGTTTATCAGTGAATAAATGAAATTATCAAGCATCGATGATCAATTGAGTGAACCATCTTTGAAATTGTTTCTTAGCTAGAGTTTATTTATTATTGTTTCATTTTTAATAAATTATTAGTAGTTGGGCCTTTTATTTGAGTTGTTTAATTATTCTCATTTTTATAAAAACTTCTCTTTGAACTCTAGAAGAAACAAATGTTTTCCAATCCCTATAAATTCGATTCTACTCATACAAAAATTTGTATTTTATTTGAATAGATATTTATTATTGTACAAACTCGACACCTGTCAAGAATGTAACATTTCTGTTGCCCCAAATTTCATAGCTGATAGCAGCAAAAACTTAATTAGTAACAGAATCCTATTCATCTACCCAAAAAAGATAGGATCGTCAGAAAGTTACCTCAAGGTAGCATTTATTGGATGAAGTCTATAATTTCATCATGAAAGATTGGATCATTAGAAAATTACCTCAAGGCAACTTTTGTTATTATGAGTAGTTTTTTTATTTTTTTTATCTTTCGCTTTGGTGGTTGTCTATTCAATAGCACTTGCTGGGTCCAAACTCTCTGCATTTACTGTAGTGATTGCAAGGTACAAGCAATAGCGGGAGATAGGTTCTTTTGAAAGTAAACGAATAGGATTAAGTGTGGGGTATAAATCCTATAATGCATATCCTCGGGTAAGGGAGATCCTTAGTTCCTTACCACCTAAAAATTACAAAAATGTATCGGATTAAGTGTGGTATCCTATTTTGTAATTTGGGACAAACCAAAATAGAAATCGAGACAAATAAAATGGAATGAACAGACTATTGTTTTTGCGTGTTGTTATGTTAGTGTCTAGTGTATTGTGTTAATTTATAATTGATTTGTGCACTCCCAAATCTCACTTAATGGGCAACTCTTACAAGTTTACGTTTCATTCTCCTTGAATGCATATTTCCCATTATAGATATCTACATCACATAATGACTTGACAAACTCATTGCATTTTTCTCAAAATTTATTAATAAAATAATGGGATAGCATCTCATCCGACTACGGGTTTGCCTTGTAAGAAAAAATATCTACATCACATAATTGTCACACCTCACCAATGATATATTTACCGGAGCATCTGATTGGACAATATATAATCCATCAAGATAAAATTGCTAACAATGCATATCAATCACGGCACTTATCTTTTGTAAGAATAATAGTTGCAAAATAATGATAGTGACATCAATTCTTACCTTGGCTCACAATAATGTGCTAAGCTTTCAAACCTCAATAAGACAAAAGCTGACTATTTATATATTTATATTCCAATTTCCACATAAGCACATAGGTAATACGTTCCGTGAACCTCCTATGTCATGGTAAATCATAGCGTCCCCTTGTTCTTTGCTGAAAAAAAAAAAGATAAAATGTTTAAGGAGACAAAATTATAGCATCCAATTCAAGGTCTCACAAATTGTGTTTTGTGCAATTTCGCTCAAGTTTATATCTGGTGTAAACCAGTAAAATTTCAGTGTATATTATATTTAGGTATACAAAAGTTGAAAGTTAGTGCAAATAAATTGAATTTGGGTGTAAATAAGTTAAATTTGAATGTAAATCAAGTACAGCTGATTTGTATCTTTTGGTGTAAATGAGATACAGTGTAATATAATTTGGAGATTAAATTACTAATTTACTCCCAAATTATGCGCAATGAAACTTGTGAGGCCCGTTCCGCTGAATGAGCGCCTTTCGCCAGCTGAACGCTGGGCCAGAGCAGGAACTAATCTGACTAGGCTGCCACGGTCTCCACTTTGTGGCTTTCACCTCAAAATACCAGACTAGTGACAAGTTCAGCTCCTCGGGGTCGGCTTGGCTGGTACACGACTACACGGTTGCCTAGTTAGGTCTCCTATCGCGTGGTCAGAGTTCGATCCCTCATACCGGAGTTCGATCCCTCGTACCGTCTCGGGTCTCTTGGGGGCCTGGGTGCAGTGGGAATAGTCGGGCCGAAGGCCCCGGACACTCACTGTGTTGACAAAAAAAAAAAAGAAGACAAGTTCAGCTGTGAATAAATTGTGTCTCATAGAATCATTTTGACATTCATCAAGCACGTAAACTCTTTAAAACTCGTTAAAGCATATAAAGTCTTATAAGAACACTTTCTTGACCAGCTGTGAAACTAGGGAGTTTTTTCTTTTCCTATTATGGAACTATAGATTGAAGGTAAGAATTGTAAACAAACTTAATGATGTATAGTCAAATTTTAACTCCTTTATCATCTCTTATAGGTTGAGTGTATTACGTCTTGAAAATTTTAAAAGTTTTAAGGTGCAGAATGATATAATAGGAAAATAAAGAGGGCAAAGTGAGACATGTGTACTTTTGAGGGGGTTACTAGTTAAACTTTATAATCAAATATACATATAGATACACATGTCAATATCTTTATTGGTTTGAGCAAATAAATATCAACAACTACCCCGCGGAGATGGATGAACTTGGATATTGCGGGAGTAACCACCCGCATTTAGTATCTATGTACTGAGCTGCTTAGCTCTCCTTGATAACAAAAAAAAAAGAAAAAACTATCAATTTATAATTATTCAAAGAGAGATCAGACATCATATCAGGTTATATACCCTTGTCATATGAGCAACTGTACAAATTTGGTCAATTCAGTGCGATGAATCCGGTAAATTTGGTTATTTGACTTGTAAATTTTTAAATCTATTTTAATTTTGAACTAGAGACAACTAAATTCATTTCACTTTCAAATTCAATTCAGAATTGGTAATGAAAATGGGATTTACCATTTTCAATGAAAAAAAGGGGCTACAATGACTCCATTCAACTACAAACTCCATATGCATTATCTTAGTTGTCTATGCTTAATGCTTTAAACAAGATTAGTGATTAGTAAATATAACAACTAAAGTTACATATTCAAATATTCAATAATTCAAACATGAATGATGAATCAATGTCTAATTACTAATTATGTTTAATATTTAATATTATATTTATACGTATTACCTAGATATGTATACAGGGATAAATATTATATTTAGTGTACCATTATAGTTATATTACAAATACTAAAACAGTATATTGTATATAATTATATATTATTATAGGCATATGGTGATACTATGTCCTATCTACTACTAATAGCCTATACCTATATAATTTATTAATAGTATATAACATTTGCCTATAAAGAGTACATAACCTTTATCTATATAATACATAATTTGATAAACTAATTTGGTAAATGAATGTGAAAAAACGGTACCCTATCCTGTTTTACTGAATTTGAATTCGAAATCGGTTATTATTAAATTGAAAATCTTATTACCTATTTCTCACCATATTTGAATTCGATGAATTTGGTTCATTCCAAATCCCAAATAACTGATTTCAATTTACCGAATTCATTTCAAATTCAGTCATTAATTCTTTAAGAACAGCTTATGCACACCCCGTCCTTGTCAACATCTTTATTTGTTTGTAAAACTACTTGCCAACATCGATAGTTCATTTATTGTTGCAAGAGAATCTAGGCATCACATGATGTGGTCCAGCACTTTTATTCCAACAAATGTGAAACTTCATCCTACCAAAAAAAAAAATCAACTCTACAAGAAATACGAAGGAGGTCCGGAAACAGACGTCTCCTGTTCCATTTATGGCGGAAACAGCAAACATTTATACTTACGCCAACCAAGTACGACTCAAACGAGTTTAGGAATTGTTTTCTCAACATTTTTGTTTTAAGGTTATGCTGTCTCTCCAAATAGAGAGAAACGTTGTCGGTCGCCAGGTTATTGAAACCAATTTTGTTTACTAAAACGTTTGGATTTGTCCAACTGAGTGATCATTTGGCACAGGGTAAGAGGTGTCTCCGTCTCACGTTTTAGATTTTTGGAAAATTGAAGTTATATCAGAAAGGTTTATAAGTACAACAAGGACAATGTCTATAAATATGCCCACTGAAATAGCAAATAGTTTGTAAATTAATCATTGGGTTGGTTTAGTTGTTAGAGGAGGACTTCTAGAGTTTTCTTTGATATCAGATTTAGAATTTGAATCCTGCATATGACAATTGAGGGTAGAAAAGATGTAAAAAGAAGCGGGAGAAAATAATAATATGTAAGCTAAATGTATTTTTTTATGAATGACTATTGGGTACCCTTTTCAAAGTTTCACAATGTAATTGTTTATATGGAGCTTGTTTTATCATTCCCGAATGACTGTCACAACTTAGATTTGAACGGTTATGAAAGTCCAAATGCAATCTTGACTTGAGAAAACTAACTTAACAATTTCATCACAAATTGGTTTGGCATTAAAATTTTTAGTTCTTGTATAAATGTCAACAATTTCATTGGTTGAGTTGAACCATCACTAACCAACCTAATCTGATGTAACAAGGTCACGCATCACCTATAGGATATCTTTTTGGGCAAATTCCACTTTACTCCTATGTGGTTTAGCGTTTTTTTCCATAACCCCCTCTGGTTTCAAAAGCTATACATAACCCCTTCATGATTTGGATTAAAATGTCAAAGTGACGGAAATAGTCATTCGTAACGGAACTTCTAAAAATGTCGAAATTACCCTTATAAATACATGACACACTAATTTCATATGATTTTTATATTTTACCATATAACCCCCTTATGGTTTTCAAAATATACACATAACCCCCCTTGGTTAATAAATAATTTTCAACTTTACATAAGGGTATTTTTGACATTTTAGGTGACTCTGTTACGAATGATCATTCCCGTCACTTTGATATTTTAATCCAAATCATGAGGGGTTATATATAGTTTTGAAACTATAAGGGGTTATGTAGAAAAAATCTAAACCACAGGGGAGTAAAGTGAAATTTACTTTTTTATTTAGTAGGAAAGATAATATAATAGTGCATAAATGATAAAACTACTAATTAGAGTTCACAAACCAAGGCAACCAAACCCGCCTACTATAAGAAATCCACATAATGGTAAGATTTACATCCACCCGTCACGGGCAGCTGCCGTGAGACATAATAACACCTTAAAAATCAATTTTTAAAAGGTTTCTTAAGATTTTCATAGTTTTATGTGGACCAAACTTTCTTGTATCCTAATACTATTTCGATCCACATCTTAGGCTCTCGCGTTGGATTAAACGTACTAGGCTAACTTGTACACTTCTTCTTGGTCAGCAACAAAGACTGTGTGATAATTGTCGTTGGACTTCTCTGTATGATCTCAATTAAATTTATGGCATCTTGATGATGTGGTATAAACTTTTCGTAATTGTCCATAATGGATGATGATATATTGACATGGTGGCCTGTCACTAGCGTTGGAGCCACGTTGAGGCCGGGAGGGGGGGGGGTGCAATTATAATATTATCTATAAAAATTTTAGCCTATAAAGACTCTTGATATAGCCCATAAAAATTTTGGAAATTATAATATTGTCTCACTCTATTTCCAAAATAATAATAATAATAATAATATTGTCTCACTCTTGTCCTTTTGAATTTTGGTAGTATTCCCTCTAATCTCACAATTACACCCCCAAAATTGCAAAAAATTTTTACAATTGTCTTCTCTATTTCCACAATTGTGAACATTGAATTAAAATATATTGCATTATGTTATTTTTTCCTTTTCTATTAAATGTAATTTTTTTAAGAAAATGGTATTTATTTAATATATAACTTTTCCTTTTACATGTCCATTCATATGAATTACAAGTCTACCAAATATTCATTTGACAGTTCAATTGTGTACAAATTATTTGCTAATTGTATATGTTCATTTGAATATACATCTTGAATTCCTATGCATAATTTTATACCATTGGATGAGGTGAAAAATAATGAATCTTTAGTTGCATGTTTACAACAACAAATATTTAGTTATTCTAGAAATCTACAAACCAATATCTTTTAAGTCTAAACTAATATTACTGCACCCCTTGAATAAAGGTCTTGGGTTCGCCACTGCTTGCTTTTCATAATCTTCCAATTGGATGTGAAATTAATATTTTTACCTAGTGATCTACAGGAACAGGTATTTATTGATCAACCTCTTGGTTATGTGAAGGTTGGAAGTGAACATAAGGTATACAAACTCAAAAAGACATTATATGGGTTAAAACAAGCTCCACATGCTTAGTTTAGTCGTATAGATGCTTATTTTTTTAAGGAGGAATTTAAAAAGTGTCCATATGAGCATACACTTTTTATAAAAAGTGGAGACAGATGTAAATTGCTCATTGTTTGCTTATATACTGATGATCTTATTTTTACTGGAAATGATAGTGCCATGTTTGAGAAATTCAAAAAATCTATGATGGCTGAATTTGATATATCTGATTTTGGAAAGATGCATTATTTTTTTGGCATTGAAGTGGAGCAATCTGCTGTTGGAATTTTTGGCTCTAAAAAAAAATATGTGTAAGAAATTCTGAACAGATTTCAAATGAAAAATTGTAATTCTGTTAGTACGCCAATTGAAGTGGGTTTAAAACTCATCAAAGAACTTGAAGGAAAGAGGGTTGATAGCACCCTTTACAAGCAAATTGTGGGAAGTCTGATGTATTGGATAGCCACTAGACTTGATATTATGAATGCTGTAAGTCTTATTAGTAGATACATGGAAAGTCCAAGGGAGACACATCTTCTAGCTGCCAAGAGAATTTTTCGATACTTGTAGGGAACCATTGAATATGGATTATTCTACAAGAATGTTGAAAAATCAGATTTATTTAGTTTTATTGATAGTGACTATGCAGGCCATTCTGATGATAGAAAGAGTACGTCTGGCTATGTATTCATGATGGGTTCAACAGCTATTTCATGGTGTTCAAAGAAGCAATCAATTGTCACTTTATCAAGAACTGAAGCAGAGTACGTAGCTGCAACGGCCAGTGCCTGTCAAACAATTTGGCTAAGGAATGTTCTTGAAAAATTGCATTTTCAACAAAAAGGAGCTACTACAATTTACTGTGACAATAGTTTTGTAATCAAACTCTCTAAAAATCTAGTTCTATATGGAAGAGCCCATCACATAAACGTGAGGTTTCATTTTCTAAGGGAGTTCACAAGAGATGAAATAATTGATTTTCTCTACTGCAAAAGTGAAGATCAGATTGCTGACATAATGACCAAACCATTGAAATTATCCACGTTTCAAAAATTAAGGAAGCTGCTTGGACTTTGTGCAATTGATAAGTCCTATTAAACTGAATGTTTGAAAAACTTCCAGTTTAAGAGAGAGATTGTTAGAAATTATTTACTGCTATTAGTTAATCATGTTTGTTTGTTTTGTTCTACCTAATTAGCGGAGTTAGTGGAGTAACTAGTGGAATTAGTGAAGTAGCTAATGGAGTTAGTGAAGTTAGTGGGATAGTTACAGAGTTATTTTGAGTTCAATAAATAGAGCAATTTCATGTTATGAGTCAAGTCGATTTTACAAAGAAATAAACTCTTGTTTTTGCTTCTCTTATTATTTTTCTCAATAATTGTTACAGCCTGTGCAACCGATTGCGATTTAGAGCCCTGTTCCCAACATAGTGGGGTAACTCTCGGAAGATTCCATTTGTTCTCATTGAATGCGAATAATCTACAGATATCTATATTTGGGAATTGTCTCACCATGTCAATTGTATATTTAGCATTTGATTGGACGAGACAAAAACCATCAAAGACAAAGTTGCTTACGGTGCCTTTCGCTTTCTTGCTTATCCTTTGTGTAAGAATAATTCCAATCTCTTCCCATGGTAACACCATTTGCCTGAATTCACCCACAGGTGCTTGCTTCTAAGCCGCATCAGACAAATACTGACCAGCCCACGGCTGAAGAGATTTAAAACGGATAAAAATGCTGACCATTTGTCTGATTTAGATTGGGAAAGAAAAATAACGATTATCAGTACAACTGTTCTTCAATAATTTAATATTATTTGAATAAGTTATGATTTATTGTTAATTATTCATATAATTTCATAATATAATTTGATTTTCAATCACTTCATGTTGGTTCTATATATAATAATTGCTTTTTTATTGTGAAATTAAATAATTAACAATGAATTATAATTTGTTGATATGATGTTACATCGTTCAGGAGCAACTATACTTGTAATTGTTTATGTCCCCTTTCAGCGGCTAATTTCTAATAATATATGTCAAAAAAAAAAAGTCCGACAAATGTACGTGATTGTGGTACAAAATTATAGCTGCCCTGCCTATTCAACATGATAGTAAGGTTTTTTTTTTGAAGGACAGCAGGATACCGTGCTTAATCGCATGGTAGCCAGCAAAGTTTTTTTTTGGTTTCTGGTGACCGTGCTGAATGTGCATGGTAGCCAGGAGTATGGAAAAAAAATAGAAATCGTTCAGTCAAAGGCACCAAGCCTTGACAGGTAAAGCATCTCAAATTTCCCTGAGCTTCTGCCCTCAGAAAAATCTGATCGGCATAACAGCCTAACATTACTGCTACTACTAGTATTTTTTTTTTCTGATATTTTCTTACAGAAGTAAGAATTTACGCAAATAAATCTAATCTTCACAGGAGTTTGCTTATTTTTTCAATAAGCCCACTTATCTGAAGGCTGTGATGATGATTTTAACTTTTAAAGCGAGTGGGTCAGCGGGCAACCGGATGGCAAATGTGACGAGGAGGAGGAGATGGGGGGTTTGAGGGGATCCATCCATCTCTCTGGGGTTGGGTTTCTCTCTGTTTTCTATTTCTATGGTTTCCTCACATCACGTTGCAACTGGTTTTGCAGCCATGACAGCGTCATTTTCTCTTTCTGATGCTTTTAATTGTAGCCGTGAATTGGTCTGAAATGGAACTCGTGAGGCCCGTTTCCCTTTCTGTCAGCAATGTTCCGTATTCTCTTGGCTGCAATGCAATGATGATTTGTCTTAGTTGTGATTTGGGCATGGATGAAATCGTGGACCCGTATCTGGGTGTTGCAGCTCTGATGGCATGTGAGATGAGAAGAATTTAAAGAAGGGTTCTTTCTTCTCTTTCATGCAACTGGATTTGTGCAGCTATGGCGGGGTCTTTTTTTATTCTTTTCGAAAACTCCGCTAACTACTGTATCGACTGTGCACGGCAGCTTGCTGTCCTTAAAAAAAAGAGAAAAAAAGTCACTGTCATGTCTAGTAGTTTCGTATCATTCCAAGAACTACATTTGACTGATTTTTTTTTTTTTTTTTTACATATACTCTAAGAAATTAGTCCCTTTCAGCATTACAAATATAAACGCTGAGAGTACATGTAGATTCCCAACAAGATCTAAGCTAACGTATACTCTGTGTTGCTCCTCTCAAATTAATGCATGCTAAATAAAAATTTCCAATTTCCCCGTCGGTAATTGCGTGTCAGAACCTCTCATCTTTTGTAGTTCTATTATGAATTAATCATGTGACATCATTGTTTGCGTTGGTTCATAAAAACATGGCGGCTTTTAATCACCAATGACACAAAATGCTGACTAGCCCACAATTTAAAATATCCAAACTGAACTTGCCACGGATACTTGTCATGCTCCTAAATTCATATATGAATCTGTTTGAATTGTGATTTTCTAAAATTTTTATTAAAAAAAAAAGAACTATAACTATTTAATTTAATATATATATATATAATAAAAACAATAATTAAACAATATATTCGTAAAAAATATAAAAATATTTTAAAAAGAATTCACAATCCAAACAAAACTCAATTAGGCTCTTAGTGGCTAAATGGTCAACGAAAAGTGACCAGTCTTCAGTCTTTACACATAAGCACATACGTATACAGTCCCTCCACTTTCTATTTAATGATAATTCACAGCTCCTAAACCAATCATAGATTCTTGACTGGCGGCCGGCAGTCAATTTCTCCCCATTTCTTCGAGATTACTCCCCCCTCCTCCGCCCTTTCTGGCCACCGCCACCACCTGAAGTACAAGTTCAAACAGCAAGTAGGCTAAAGAGTTCTAATCCTAATCATGGATTCTTCATCTATTGATGCTGGTCAGCCACTGCTGCCGAGAACTAACACTCAAATCAGCAAAGAGCTTGAAGAAATATTATGCGATAATGAACAACCATTGCTGCAGCGTTACCGGGCGGCGACTTGGATTGAGATGAAGCTTCTTTTTCAATTAGCAGCACCAGCTGTGATTGTTTACATGATCAACTACCTTATGTCCATGTCCACACAAATTTTCTCTGGGCATCTTGGCAACCTTGAACTTGCTGCTGCTTCCCTTGGCAACACTGGGATTCAAATTTTTGCCTATGGTCTCATGGTATCTAAATACAGCTGAATCTTTTTGTCAATCCAAGTTATTTTACATTCTTTTTAAGTTGATTTTCTCATAATTTTGATGATTGGGATGTTTTGTGCAAGTGTGTAACAGCTAGGAATGGGTAGTGCAGTCGAAACACTATGTGGACAAGCATTTGGAGCCAAAAAGTATGAGATGTTAGGCGTATATCTTCAAAGATCTACCATACTTTTGAGTTTAACTGGTGTTTTGCTGGCCATAATCTATGTTTTCTCGAAGCCAATCCTTATATTTCTAGGCCAAGCACCAAATATTGCATCAGCAGCAGCCTTATTCGTGTATGGTTTGATCCCACAAATCTTTGCCTATGCAGTTAACTTCCCAATTCAAAAATTCATGCAAGCTCAAAGCATAGTGCAACCAAGTGCATATATATCAACAGCAACATTAGCCCTGCATCTTGTATTGAGTTGGCTCGCAGTTTACAAATTTGGTCTTGGTTTATTGGGTGCATCACTAGTTTTGAGCTTTTCTTGGTGGATAATTGTGATTGGACAATTTATTTACATAGTGAAAAGTGAAAAATGCAAACAAACTTGGACTGGTTTTAGCCTACAAGCCTTCAGTGGCCTTTGGGGGTTCTTCAAATTGTCAGCAGCATCAGCAGTTATGTTGTGTTTGGAGACTTGGTATTTTCAGATTCTTGTTCTATTGGCTGGTTTGCTTCCTAATCCTGAATTGGCTCTGGATGCTCTGACCATTTGGTAAGCTTAAAACTTCACTTTGTTTAACTTCTTTTGTTACAATTTTACTTTGCAGAAAATGGTAGTAAAACATATGGGGCTAATAAGTCAGGATCTGTAAGATTTGGAAGGAATCAGCTTTTTCAATTTTGCTTGAATGGAATGTGACAAGTAACATGTTGCAATAATTGCATGCCCCAGCTTTTGTTTTTATCGATAAACAGAAAACCAAAAAAGTGATCATTGCAGAAACCTCCCTTGAGGTTTGTAATAATTTCACTTAACGCCTCTTAACTTTAAAAAAAATCACCTATCTTCCCTAAATTTAACTTTTTATAACATTATCAATTCATTTTAAAATATATTATTCAAAAACTGATTTTTGGATAGAGAAGATGTTTTCATTCCCAAAATTCCCTTTGTTGTCCTAATTTGTTTCAAAATTGAAAGTATGTAACAAAAAATTGAAAATAAAGACAAATTGTATAGACTTGCAATTTTGCTAGACATAATACAACAATAGGTATCTTGACATAAAAAATTGGTTTTAAGAATATATATTGAAAGTGTTTTCGAGTCAAAAGAGATTATTCCATTTTTTTTGAAGTGTTTTCGGTCAATTTGAGATGTTTTCAAAATTTGACAACCTTTTAAAATTTGACAACCCCCATGTTCCTTGCTACCATGCTTGCTTCTAATGATGACCGTTCCTTCAAATCTTTGATGGGCTTAGAGCTGTTAATCGAACCGGGTAACTCGCGAGCCGAGCTCAACCCGGCTCGATAAGGGCTCGACTCGACTCGTTTACTGAGAGAAACGAGTCGAGCTCGAGTTCAACTTTAGGCTCGTTTAAGCTCGATAGACTCGAATAGTAAGGTCATTAGCGTCATTTCATTGTGTATTTGATACTTTTACCTAATTCATTCTCCCGTTTTTTGCCCTGATTTTTTCTTTCCTCTTTCGGTCTTGCCCTAATGTTCATCTCCCAAACGAGCTCGAGCTCGAGCTCAATAAGCTCGGCTCGATTTTGAACTCGAGCTCGAGTTTTCGATCGAATACACTAAGTCGATCTCGAACAACTTGTGAAGCTCGAATTACTAATCGAGCGAGCTCGAATTAGCTCGATTAGAGGTTCGAGTTGAGCTCGATTATCATGTGCTCGAACTCGACTCGGCTCAATTAACAGATCTAGATGGACTACAATAGGCATGGAACTTGACTTCAAATCAAGAAATTATTGTACAGTGAAAAATGGAATGTAGGAATTATTGGTTAAAGAACTTTCTTGCTTCTCGATAAATTCAACAGGCAAAAGCTTTTTTGTATTTTTCTTTTTCTGGGCAACATGCTGATATCGCATGATATATTAATACTTGCTTATGTTTTATTTATCTAGCCAATTTTATGATCTAATTGAAATTTGCTGATATTTGTTGCAGCACAACAATTTCTGGATGGGTATTTATGATCTCAGTGGGATTTAATGCAGCAGCAAGGTATGTCTTTGATTTTGAAATGTTGATAACCGTTCAATACGTACTTACTAGTACTATATATATGGTTTAGATCATGAGGAAGAAGTAAAAATAAAAGAAGACAACAATCTTTTCTAAGAATTCTAGCTGGTAATTTCCCAAAGAGAACATTAAATTGTTTATTTATTCTTGCATTTTAAGTTTGCAAAAATGATATAAATATGTGTAAATCATGAGAAAGTTCTTCTAGAATAGGATTCATTGCTTGCTTAATACTAGTCAAGTCGTTACCTAACTTTGAAAGAATTATTATCTGGGAACAGAAAAGGCCAAGTCAAAGGACTGCTAAAACCAACAAGAAACTTCCACAGCTGTTAAAAAAATAAAGATAACATTAAAAAAAAAAAAAAGAACTTTAACAGCTGTTGACGCCACAGTTCCGTGAATGTAGGATCATGTCTTTCAATAAAAACAATTTCATAATCGAATTGGAGCAGTAGGGCTCATTTATGAGAGTTGGAATTCCCAACGGGGCTCTTGAATTCATCCTAATTCATACCATCTTGTAACAACAAATCCCATTTAATATTATGTCAAATCAAGCTAAAGAGATCTTAGATTAGTAGAAGACATAGTTTTGATTAAAGAGTTCAAGTTTGACTCACATAATAGTTACCTAACACGATTGTCATTTTACCATTATTGTAACTAGAGTAAAGGTATATTTAAGTCAAGTCGAATTTAAATATTGTGAACTTAATGTTTTTCTAGGATACTTGAACTAGAGCTTGAATGAGTATTCGAGGCCAAGCTTGTGCTCAACTCAATAGAAAGGTGCCGCCCGAGCCTAAATGAGTTCAAGTTGTACTCGATATTGAGGTCGAGCTCGATAATTGACCTGCCCATTTCTCCTTTTCCAGAATGCACTGATATTAAAAATCAATCAAATGAAAGATCTAATAACTCCCAACTCCGACTATTAAGAGCAAAACCTAACTAAGCTGAAAATATAATGTGGAATTTGATGACTTTATTTACCTAAAACGACGATAATGGCTGGATTCTTGGCTGCAATAGCATATTCAGGAAATGAGAGAAAGAGGAGAAGGGCCGACTGCAACTGGAAAAGTGTCGAGGAGAAGGATGAACGGACTGGTTTGTGAAGATGAGAGGAAGAGGAGAAGGCCCTTTGAGATCATTGTGGTGGTGATGGTGGTGTTCTGAGTGTAACCCAAGAGAAGGGCCTTTGAGATTAATATGAAAGAGATGGTGTAGAGGCTGAAGAGTGGTAGAGGAGAATCAGAGATCAGTGTTTTGAAAGGGGTATTTGGGGTGAGTCTCGGGGTGAGGCGTTCTCGGATTGCCCTTGGGCTGTCAAATGGGGTGTTAATGTCATGGGGCATTCGCCCGAAGGATCGGGGTGAACATCCGGGATATTTAGGCGAGTTTTTTTTTAAGGCATAAAAAATGTATGCCTTTAAAATTCTAACACCTTTTCTTACTCTCTAGAAGAACATCTAATCTGGATTTTCTCTTCACTTGTTTAAGGAAGTTGAGGCCTTCAAGCTGAACTTGCAATTTTTGAAAACTTTTCTTATGTTAGCTTACACATTTAAGTTGGTGAATATGGATGTTAGTTTGGAATTTAATGATGCAAAGAAGGTGAAATTTCAAAACTTTGTACCTAGATTGAGGATACTCCAAAGAAATAGGGGAAAGACATTTGCTTTGATAGTCAAAACTCACAAATATCATTTGCTAGTGCTCTTGAAAAGAGTTTTCGCAACGGTGAGCATTAATTTGTGGGGTAACATACTAACATCAAGTCCTTTAAGCAAATAATCATCGAAGTTTACTGCAGTTTGTTGGGTTTCTGCTCATGGCATGGCATTAGTCACACAAGCAGGGTTTATTTTAGTCACACAAACAAGTTTTATTTTTCTTATGCAGACATAAGGTTATAATTTTTCTTTGTTTTATCTAATCTTTTTTTTGGTATTTTTAATATTATACATATACACACACACATACACACGCATAAATATATATATATACATATTATAATATTATTATATTTTTATATTTTTAAAATATTGAAAAATAAAAATTTGTGGGGCTTACACCCTTCGTCTTGGGGCTTTTGACTTGTTTGGACAGACATAGAATGTCTTGTTCAACACTTTCACCTTTTAAAACACTGTTGGAGATTCACATACCATAGCTGTAGGCAACAAGCACTAGGACTAGAACGAGATTCAGAAAATGAGAAAACTTCAGGAGTGTGAAATGAAAGAAGTTTTCTTTTTTCCTAAATTTTCAAGTTTTCCTTTTTTCCTAAATTTTCAAGTTTTCCGATTTTAAATTTTTTTAAAGATTTTGAATTTAAGACTTTACCTTTTTGCCATCACAAATTCTTCAGTAAACCAAGATTCATGTAAGTTTGCTAAACTATAAATCCAAATCAGTAATTTCATAATTGACAAAAATATAATATATTATATATGCATGCTACTTAATTAGGCTTATCAAGCACTCAAGTAACATACCTAGTGCTCAAATTTGACTTGCCAGCCTAATCGAGGAGTTTGAACTCAAACTTGAATTTGATTAAATCGAATTTGATCCGATCTTTTGGCCGAGCTGCTCAACTCACCATCACCCCTAACTGCTAGATATCTTTGTCTTTGTTTACAATGTGGACTGATTGTCCTCACAGAAATTTTAATTAAATAAAGTGTCCAACAATTTCTCATTCATGTGTGTTGAAGTATATAAATTCGGACTGATCAAGATTCTGAAATAATTACCAGTGTGAGAGTTAGCAATGAACTTGGAGCAGGACATCCAAAATCAGCAGCATTTTCAGTGATAGTTGTGAATGTGATCTCTTTCATAATTTGTGTGATTGCGGCAATTGTCATCCTTGCTCTGCGCCGGGTTTTGAGCTATTTATTCACGGAAGGTGAAGTGGTTGCAGATGCTGTCTCTGATCTTTCCCCACTTCTGGCCCTCACTCTTGTTCTTAATGGCATCCAACCAGTATTGTCAGGTAATCAACAAGTTAATTCAAGTGGTTAAGAGTCTTTGTTTGCTCTCTTTTGATCAAATTGTTTAATGACCTTATATACTTGATTTTGCATAAGTTACACATCATGCATAGGTTTGTCTATTTGCTGCCTTAAGGACACACATAAGACGTTTCATCAGTTTTTTTTTTTTAACAAGAGTAAATTTCTTCTTCAAAAGTATTACAATCTAGAAAGTCGGTGGTAATTTTGAAACTTAATAATAGACCCACCTTCTTTGTTTAGTAAATTTATTATGTACCCTTAAGACACTAAATAGAAAAAAATATATCAAGTATATGCAAAAAGAAATTAAGAAAATATTTTTATTCATTATTTTATTTGATACCACTACAATCTTTTCCCTTTTGCAAGCTTACAATTTCTTCTAAGAATTTATTTATTTATTTTTGGTTGAAAAGCTCATGTGGAAGCTAGCTTATTTCAATACAGGCCAATTTGTTCTCTAAACTGAAATTAAAAGACTGGCTCTGGCATGATAAAAGATTTAATGCAATGTGGTCAAAAGGATCTAGAGCGCATGAATGAACAACAACTAAGTATTTCGATGAGAAATTAATGTTTCTAAACATATTTGTAGCAATTAGATAGGTAATTGAATGCCCAGGTAGTTTGCACTTTTTGCTAGTATATGTCTAGTCTACTGACTCTAGTCAATTATGTTTGTCATTCTTGTCTCACATATGAAGGTGTGGCTGTTGGATGCGGATGGCAAGCATTTGTTGCATACGTGAATGTGGGATGTTACTATTTAGTCGGAATCCCGTTGGGTTCTCTACTCGGCTTTTACTTCCAACTTGGTGCTAAGGTACATTGAACATTGTGACAACAATAAGTTTTAGCATTAATATTCCATGTTCTACATTAATTTGGGTGCCTATAATATATAAATTGGCTATGATTTAGAAAATTATATATATATATGTGTATATTACTTGTTATAAGTGTGTATACTATAAAATCGAAATTGAAGAAGAAGAAATCGGTTTATTAAATTCCATTGCTTATGGATACTTATTGGTGCACGTAGGGACTATGGTCCGGCATGTTGGGCGGTACTGTAATGCAGACAATTATTTTATTGTGGGTGACAGTTCGAACAGATTGGAAAAAGGAGGTAAAAATCCTACCATCATTTATTGTTAATCTTATTTCAGCTATTTTCTCATTTTTTTTCTTTTTGTTCCTTCATTTAATTGAACATATTAGTCTGATTTCATATGACAATAAAAATGACTTGAAAATGCACAATGATTTAAAAAAGAATGCGACAATTAACATGAAAATTTTCTTTAACTACACTCAAAAACTTTTGCACGTTCACTTTTGGCAACTGTCTTCTTCACCTCATCTAAATTGTGGTCGTGGAAATTTGTGAGGTCAAATTAGTAGGGATATAATTAATTAAGGTTCTTGATGTCTTCATTTGTATTAATTTGCAGGTTGAAGCAGCTTTAAAGAGATAGACAAATGGGACGATCAGAAGAGAGAAGCTCTTCAAGATTGAAATAAGCCCAGAATAGCAAGGGCTTCAACTCAATTCAATATTACATTGTGGGCAGCTGTCATCAACAAATCAAAGAGAAATGGGGAGAAAGAGAGAAGGAAAAGATTTAAAGAGACTTGAAATTGATGATTTGTTGGCCTATAAATATAATTTTAGACTAGCTAATCTAGTTCTCCTGCATGATTGAATTTTGTGCATCTTGAGAAGGGGCTGTTCTAATTTTAGATTAGCTAAGCTGGTTTATAGGCCACTGGCTAAAGTTTTGCTGGAAGGACAATTAAGTTTCTTTATTCACTTTGTTTGAGCCAAATAATTGACGGAAATTGTTTTAGCACACGCTGCAGAATCCATTTTGGCATTCATTTGCACTTAGATGATCGAGATGAGGAAGGAAAACGCCATCTCTTCTCCAATGAAATCGACTCAAGCTAAGAGTGTATATGCAAATACCATTTCTCTTTTGAATACTTAAGGGGAGATAAAAAATTGATATTTTGAAAAGAGCAAATTACCTAAAAAATCATTTAAACTTTTCGAATAGAAGAGTTTTGACCACTCAACTTGTAAGAGTTTGTATTTACACACTAAACTGTTATAAGTGTAAACTTTGAGTTATTTCGTCTATTTTCTCCATGAAATCTGTCAAATCTAAAGGTCGCACAAGTCAGAAGACATAACTAGATTTGATAGACTTAACGGTGAAAATAGATGGAATGGTTTAAAATTTATATTTTTGATAGTTTAGCAGGTGAATACATACTTTTAAAAAGTTAAGTGGCCAAAATTTTATTATTTGAAAAATTCAGTGGCGACACGAATAATTTGCTCTTTTCAAAATATTAAAAGCGGAATTCACTTAGTTGCTGGCTTATGAGTTTACACTTTATGCCCACTAAAATAGCAAGTAGCACATAAATTAATCATTAGGGTTGATTGAATAGTCGTTGGAGGACTTTTAGAGTTTTTTTGCAATCAGATTTAGAATTAGAAGGAAGCGTGTGGAAAGATACGAGAAAAAAAAAAGTAGTATGCAAATTAAATATACTTATGAATGACTATTGGGTACCCTTCAAGAAAAGGCCCAAAATGCAATTGTTTATATGGAGCTTGTTTTATCATCCGTAAATGACATTTTCACAACTTAGATAAATACAATTGTTTATATGGAGCTTATTTTATCGTCCGCAAATGTTATTTTCACAACTTAGATTTGAATAGATGTGAAATCCCAAATGCAATCTTGACTTGAGAAAGCTCTAACAATTTCATCAAAAAATGTGTTGGCAATTAATACTATATTATTGGATCAAGTGAACCACCAACCTAATCTGGTGTAACTAGCTCATGCATTACCTATAAGATATCTTTCTTTATTTTTTTTATGGTACGGAAGATAATACAATAATACGCAATTGATAAAACTACTAATTAGTAGAGTTTACAAAACCAAGGCAACCAATGGAGACCGCTAAAAGAAATCTCCATGCTTGTAAGATTCGCATCCACCCGTCACGGTCCTCCTCCCGGAAGCGTGGGATTACTTAATTCAGAAGATTTTTGACAGCCTCGGATCAAGACAATTGTGGAGACATTTTTATGCGATGTGGACCGTTTCTGCAAGGGACACCTTAAACGTGTTGGGACGTTGGATTGGTTCAGATGATAGGACTAGTGGAGCTATTCACTGGCTCGCCAGTTCCAAGCGAAGAGCTGGTCCATGTGGACTTGGCGGAGGCTTAGGGATACCTTGAATAAACAAAACAAATTTTAAAAGGTTTCTTAAGACTTTCTTAGTTTTAGGTGGACCAAACTTTCTCCTACCCTAATACTATATATTTGGAATCATGGGCTCGTGTTGGATTATAGGTAGTAGGTAACCTTGTACCCTTCTTCTTGGTCAGCAACAAAGATTGTGGATGGACTTCTCCGTATGATCTCACTTAAATTTATGGCATGTTGATGATGGGGTATAAACTTTTCTTTCTATACGCTATGTGAAAAAAAGAATCTACCTTCAATGAATGAGATATTAGGTTTTTCTTAATTGTTCATACTGGATGATGATAATGTAGTTTTTTATTTTTATTCTTTTAGTAGGAGAGGGATAGAATTAAAGAAGTGGGGAGGAGAAAAGAGGATTTAAACCCAAAACTTCTAAATTATAGAGTCTCAACTTTAGTTACTAGATCAACATCTTTCGGTGATGATAATGTAGTTTGTCGTAATATTTTTTTCCTTTTTTCTTTTTTGCTAGCTTTTTAAAATTTTTTTTTCCAACACAAGAATGACAGAATTTATGAATGGAGAAACGGAAAATGGAGATTTGAATTTAGAATCTCTAAGTCAGTTTCAACTTTAGTCACTAAACCAAGATTTCCTTGACTTCTCTTTTAACCGGCTTGTCTGTATCATTTGTGTCTTTTATTTATCCGGCCTGTCTGTATCATTTGTGTCTTTTATTTATAATTACCAGATTCTCTTAATTATTTACCATATGGTGCTTGTATAACATCAGCACAAAAAACTAAGATTCGATAGCGAATAGCGAACAAAAAAAATGTGACTTGAGTCCTTAGAATAAAACTTTGTTAGTTGCGTTTTGTGCTGATACACATTACCGTGAATCCTTTCCAAATTGACTAGTTCTTGAGTTTCTGGATATAATTCTTCAATCATAAAATCATAACAGAGGCAATTCCAGATAATTTGTTTAGCAGGGGCAGTATCTGTATCACGATAGAAAGTGAAAATGATACGGAAGAGTAATCGAGAAGGAAAAATCACACAAACAATTTCCTGAATTCGAATCTAAGATTCGAAAGAGCGAGAAGAATCTCTCAAATTTATTGGAAAACCAAATCAAACTTTTGATGAAATGTGGATAGATGAATGATTAGAAATACCTACGGTTGGCCTATTTATAGGGTACAATATTGATGAACTAAAACAAAAGAAAATAAAAAAATGTGGAAATAAAATACAACTTCAGGTCACGTTGGGTCACATGTAGGGCTCAATGATTAGCACCCCATTTTAACAAGTCTCTGCAAACTGAACAAAAATCAAAATATGACGGATCTTTTGTTGGGCGCTCGACAGCCATGAAAACCAGTCTAACTCATGCTATTTGAATTGCACAATTTGAAGTTAAATTTCTGACCAAACCCTAGCCAATAAGTTAAAAGTTTATAAGAACGAAAAAAAAGTAAATCAAGTTTCTAAATACATCCATTGGGAAATTCAATTTTTTTTCTTTACTTCTCCCAAGGAATTTGTACAATTTGCTATGGGCTATTGAAGTCAGCCATTGCCCTTAACTTTTAAGCTCCAGTGTATGCCCTGTTCTCTTGCCGGCAGGAATCTAAATATATAAATTTTTGGGATAATTTCAGAAATCTCTCGTGAGTTTTTTGACACTTGCATTGACCTCTCCTGATGTTTCTAAAATTATGCTAATCTCCCCTGAGTTTAATGTTTTGGTAACAGATTCAGCCATGTCAAATAAAGTGGCATTAAAAAAGTATTTGAGAAGTGAGATGATAATTTTGTTTCACATATGCCCTTGTTACTTTTCCTGGAGTTGTATTAGTAAAAGAAAGGAATGTTAGCCCACAACAAAATGTAGGGTAATGTTGAGTGTCTTCACTGATATCAGTTATTTAATTATATATTAACAACACCTTAAACAATTAAATGGTAAATATGAATTATTAGATTGCAAATAAAATCAGATAAAAAAGTATAAAGTTGACGATACAGTTTTATGGTATGCCATCACATAATAAACCCTTGTATAATTATAATCACATAAAGTGTAATTTTAGTTAAAATTATAGACTATCAACAGTTGGAATAATGTACACTAAATTGTCTATAATATTTTATATGAGTGTAAAGAGAATTGCTTGAACTTCAAACCAGGGACCTAAGCCCCATCTTCAGTAACCCCAGCCACCAGACCAAGCCTCGGAGGGCCAATACTTGAGCATCAATTTGTTAATATTAATTGGTTATATATAGTTACCTATGTTTCCGCTATTAAACCAATAAAGCACTATGAGTGTACAACTGATACCATACTCGTGAAATTATGAGACTAAAATCTTAATCAAATAGAAAATAGTCTGTGTATTTATATTGAGGTTCTTGCACAAAACTTAGAATGAGAAATGGTTCATGAATAAATTTGATCTTCATTACATATTATAATTCGCAGAATTTCACTAGGAGTCAAATTCTTTAAACTCAATGTCAAAATTTGCACAAAATATGCATTTTGTAGATGAAAATTGGATACGAATACTATATTTACTTCTTATTTTGCCAACAATTATGAATGGTTTTGGTTGATCAATAATTCTCTTTTTAATACATTCTTTCCTACTGATTAAAATATTTACTTTAACCAAGAATCCTTCCTCTTTAGTGTCAAATTTGAACTTTTCTCTGGTAGAAAAGAAACTTATGTTACAGCCTATGAAACTTGGACAGTAATTTATTCTAAATTTTCCCTTCATCTTTTAATCTCATTTAATTTTTTTTATAGTGTAAGTGGGAGGATTAGAAACTGAAACCCCTCATTTACATTCCCTTCCTTCAAACCTCCCAATGCATCCCTCCCCTCCCCCTCTCGTTTAATTAGTTAATCTCAAATTTGCTGACCTAACCTTATTTTGTCCCTAAATTTGCTTGTTTTAACATCTTTAATGGCTTAGGGTACACAAGTAAATTTACCATAGCTTAGGCCAGCAATGTGCGCCAAAACACCGCCATGGGAGATTAGTGTAATTTTAGAAATCTCATAGGAGGTTAGTGCTAGTGTGAGAAACCTCAAGGGAGATTTCTGAAATTATACCTAAATTTTTTATGTAAATAGCTGATCAATCTTATAATTTTTTTTATGTAAATAGCTGTGGAATCTCTTTCCATGATTATAATAGGACTATTGTATCCGCACTGACATCACAAATAACAAAACAATTGAATTGACTACGTAGCCGTAGGCAACGGGTCGAGAACGTGGTGACATTTGGTACGCTGATTTAGAATATTCTAATTTTCTTCCATGGGAAAAATTACAATAATTATCCCTCAAATATCACTTATATAAAATTTTAGCTTCTCAGAATCAAAATAAGAGATTTTATTCCTTAACATATATAAAAACTTGCTTTTAGTCCTTGGTCAACTATCCAGTTGAATTTTGGCTAGATTTTGTTGGATCCTATCATCTTCCCCATAGGGTTTTACAGATTTTTCAGCCTAACTCATCAGAAAGTTATTTTGACAAATTTTACAACTTGATTTTCGTGTCAATGAAGCTCTGAAATCACTTCAAGCATGTTCCAAACTTCAGATCAAATAGAAATCACCACATAAACATAAATCAAAAGTCAAACGTGAAATCCAAAACTCTAAATTTTCTATTCTATTTTCTACATAAGATTCAAACAAAGTTGCAATCAAATTGCATCTATTGATTTCTAGGATCTTAAAGATCAAGGTCAATGAGAAGTTTGAACGCAATAACTCGCAAAAATGGGAATGCCATTTTCAACCGAAACTTAAAACTCAAAAAAAATGAAATAGGATAAAACGTCCAACAAAAATCTAATTCATCGTGGAGAAAGTTTCATTGCACCAAGATATACATTTCTTCCGATCCATTATACCACAGAATTAACTAGAAAGTCACTAATTAGAAAACCCCAAAACAGTATTCACTAATTAAGCGTGATTCTTCTCCCGAAACTCAATCAAAATCAAATTAAACAGCATGAACATGTTCACATGCTGATAAAGAACAAAATGCACAATAGAATCACAGCCAAAACGTTCCCCTCAGAGATTCATCATTGTTAACTAAAGCAAGCTTTTGGAGTTAGGGTTTGAGTAGAACAGCATTGGGGAAAATAATGGAATAAGTGAGAAATGGGATCAATAATTGAGCGAATTGCCAAATTTATTGTTTAAAAATTGGCCATGTGATGTCCATGACATATTTCAGCCAAAGTTCTGATTGAAAAATTGACCAAGAACCAAAAGCGAGCCTTTTTTTATTTGTTAGAGGCTAAAATTGCTCGTTTTGATTCTAAGAAACTAAAATTTTGCATCAGTAATGTGTGAGAGATAATTAATGCAATTTTCTCTTTTCTATGCTATGCTAAGAAAGATAGGAATCTAGGATTGTTAGTGAGACTGTCTCAAAGGCAGCATCCATTAGATGAAGCAAAGTTATTATTAATGAGACGATCATTAATAGAATTGACACATGGTTAACATCTTTTAGATTTAAGTAATTTTTTGTAATTATTTGCAGAATATCAACTTTTTGTTATTTTTAATAAAATATCAAACTTTCATTAAATCTATATTAATGGATATAGAAATTATATCACACCATATATAGATATGATAGATCTAAAGAACAGATAATATAGATCTAGAAAATTAATAAAAATTACATTGTAAAGCACCAACAGTACTAAAAAAAATCAAATGTAACACTTATAGTTCCAATAACATCTGTGTATGCTTCAACTGTTAGATTTGCTAATTAACTGCTTCAAACTCTGATATCAATGGAGAGATCTATTGAAATAAATCTAAGTAATCCCAAATCTAACAACTAAATCTGCAAAAATTAGATCTAAAAACAATATAGGAAAATCTACAAAAAAATTTCATTAGAAATCACTAAAAGAGAAGAAAACGCTCACTAGGAAGCTCTAGAAAAGGAGAAAACTTTTACTAAGAAATCCTAGAAGAGATGGAATTCTCACAAAAAAAATTCAGAAGAAACTTTATTACAAATACAGCCAAAAAAAAAAAAAACTATGCAAGGGAGACATTTCCTTGCAGGAGGTTCTTCCAAAGGAAGAAAAGTTAGAGAGAAAAAATGAGAGTTTAGGTTGAGAGTAGGAGTGTTCATCATCCAATAATTGGTAATTTAGTAAAAAAAATTCGATTTCTTTCAGTTTTTTTTCAATGAGGTCAACATCCAATTATTGTTTAAACTTTTTATTTGGTAATTGAATTTTGGTCAGATAGTCAGTATTTCAGTAAAATATTCAAAGTTTTAGATTGGTTTTCTAATATAGATTAGTTAAGTATATTCAATATGTAATTAACAGCTTAAAAGTTATAAACATGTTAATTAATATGCTTTTAAGGTCACATATTTGTTTATAAGGATAGATTATAACTTATAACACTATTGACTAATACATTACTATGCAATGTGATATATTAGTAGGCATGAAATATATAAAATATTTAATTAAAATATGAAATTTGGTAATTTGATAGGTAATCGGGAATCAAATTTAAATATCTATTTCCAAACTGTTTTACCAAATTTTAAGATTGGATCTTGTTCGATTTTCCCGAATTTCATTTTATCGATATCTGATTTTTATCTAAATTGGATTGGCCGATTATTCGATTTTTCCTGAAGTGTGAACACCCCTAGTTGAGAGAGAGAGAGTTTAGGCTATCTGTATGATATCAACTTATGGACACCCCCATGCTCTCTTTAATCACAATACTAATTGCAGAGTAATAACACAGTGAAAGATGGTTTATTTTGAAATTACATGGATGAGATTGAGTGTAAAGCACAAATTTAAATAAATAATCTGTGTTTTCTTGTGTTAACATCTATTTTTACTGTATACCTGTATTGGCATATCCCAATTTACGTCCCATATGGAAAGAAAATGAATGGCTTATAAGCTTGGGTTAGTGGCTACGGACCGATCTATTCGTGATTTTACCTTATCCCTACTTATTCTCTAATCCATACTTACTGGGGTAACTCTCCCAAGATTACATATATTATCCTTGGACGCCAATTTCCTGTAACCAGATATCTACAACTGGTAATTATCTCACCTCATCAATTGCATCTTATTCTCTAATCCTACATCTGGTAATTGTCTCACCTCACCGATTGCATTTTTTCCCTGAAACATCTGATTGAGCGAGATATTAAGAAAGATAAAACTTTTTTTGTCAGCCGCAAACATAAAGGTTATCTTGTCGAAAATTCTAAGGATTGGTACGGTGGTTTGCACCAATGCATTGGTAAAGTGGTTTGATGTGGTACGGTTGTGATAGGAGCAAGAGGAAAAGCAAAATTGAAGGTTGTTTTTGGTGTGGGTTAAGGCTACCGAAACTTAAATGAATGTTGTGATGGTGGGCTCCAGATTGAAATGACCCAGGACAATTTGTCAGGCATATGGGTTCACCCCCACTATGGGTTCACTCATCGTTAACCCATGTGAAAAGAGCCAAGACATTATTAATAATCGTTTTCTAATTTATGAACAATAGACATAACGAAGAAAATGCAAAGTTAGATATACAACTGAAAAGAAATTAGAAAAATAAATAATATATGTATGTGCAGAATTAGATAAATTTTGATTCATTTAATTACATAAATTGACAAAAGAGTAGATAATTTAAATATTTTGGAAGAAATTTTGGAATAATATGTATAATTAATTAAACCAATAATAGGAATTAATAGCTGTAAAGGAGTAAATGAATGGTTAATTAATTCGTTGAGATGGAATATTTGTAGGAGAAGTAATATGTTGTTTTATTATATGAGAAGAAATTAATATGATTTTTTTATTATATTTGCGGGTAGAACATAAAGAAATGTTTAAAAAATGCATTTGTAATGGTATTAGTCCAAATTAATGAGAATGAATTGATGACATAATAACCGGAATGCAAATAGGTGAAATTTAATTAGACCATACTTGTCACTTTTAAATTTTCAACATTATCATCATAATCACTTAATTATATTTTTATCATTTGATTAACATATTGTCTATGTATTGTCATCCAATAGCACAACTAACTTTCATCGATAACCAACCATAAACATTATAATTACCAAATTCATTAAAATGATTTTAAAAAAGCTTTTAAAAGATCAAAATTTTTTTTGTTTATTAAAATTTTATACCAGTTTCTTCCATATAAAAAGTGATTGTTTTAAATTACACATAGTTTGAGTGTGCCCTTTATCACTAGTAATACTAATGGTATTTGTACTAATATATACATGCTTGAAATCAAATATTCGTATTGATTAGACTATGTAGTGATGTAGTTAATAATATTTTTAATAGGTATAAATACAAAAATATAATTCCTCATTGTTTATTCTAAAAGTAGAACAACAAACAATCTTAACATTAAAAGTATTCCATATACTTTCATGGATAATATAATACAAGATGACATGCCCGAATTTACTAATGAATGAATAATTTTCTTTCAAATAACATAAAAAACTTTTTACAGTTGGTACTCCCAAACTTGAACATATTTTTAGGCAAAAGGAGATAAAAATTTATGAAACATAAGTCTATTGTTGTTTGTTTTATCTCGAAATTTAAATATATCCAAACCTCATTCCTAATTTTCCTTATTGTATCTAAATGTTTTGGACATGAATTCTCATATTACAATAAATTATGAAGAGTTAATAATACTTTAAGTGCTTCTTTTTGTGTAATAGGCTCCAAAGTTACTATATCATCTCTAACTTTCATCATTAGCATGATTTTCAGTAATGCCAACAATAACTCTTTTAAACTGGAGACCTCTAAACTTGTCTCATTTTCATCATCTGGATAATCCAATAGGTAATTTACATATTTAGACTTTTAACATCTTTTTATTACTAGAATAATTCATATGTTTATAAAAATAAAAAAAAACTTTAGTCGATTAAACGAGTGTTTATTTGAATTGTAAGCACACTCATAAATTAATAAACTATTAATTTATTAATTAATTTTAAATTAATAGAATTTGTATAACTCCGAGATTGTTAATTTATAGAGGATTTATTGTAATTTGTATTAAGAAAACTACGTAGCATTCATTAAATTGAGAAATTAGTACTTTCATTCAATAACTTGAAGGCTAATTAACTATGCAGCTATAATTATTGCTAGCTATGACTGCATAAAAAGAAGAAGAAGAAAGTATCATACCCAATAATGCTGCACAAATATAGTATTGATGTATACATGCTTAAATTTAAGAATTGGTATTGGTTAGACTATCATGACACAGTTAAGAACAATTTTTAGTATGGACGAATACAAGATTATAACTTTGCATGTTCGAAAATTAGAAATGAATAGATAATTTACATTTCTTTTATGATTTTAAAAAGCATTGCAAATATATGATAAAATTAATAGAACAAGATATTGTAAGGAAATAATCATATATAAGAGCTAAATTTTCATTTTCTAATGTATTGCTACCTATCACGTGACTTCATCCTATAGTATCAGGTATAGTTGCAAAGAAAAGGACCAAGAATAATTGCAAAGAAAATCAAATATTGTGCAAGAATTGCAAAAGTGTTAACAATAATTGGTAAGAATAATTATAAATTCATGGATTCAATTTGTAGTTTTGTGAAGTAGAAAGAAAGAACTCTTTTCATGATTCATGAATCATGAAATATGAACTCTTTTCATGATTCATGATCTAATTGCTTGAGTATATAGTAAAAAAGGGTTAAGAATATTTGCAAAACCTTATTAATCTTGTTTTCAGATTTATGAATTATAAATCGTAAGAATTGTGAAAGGATTAAGAATAATTGGTATTACAATGAGAAACAAATATTGTTTTTGGATTCGTATTGTAGTTGTGTGAAATAGAAAAAAAGAACTCATTTCATGATTCATGAATCATAAAGTACGATTTAATCATTTTTCATAAATGAAAATGAGATGTTGAAGCATGTATGTAGTATATGTTATAGAAGGAATAAGAAAATTGACCAAAGAATCTTTTCATGATGCATGAAGCATAAAATAAAGTATAATTCATTCGCAATTGAAAGTGGGAGTGTAATTAACCTTGGGTCTCTTATCACGGTGAAAGTGTAATCTCTCCGAAGATGGACTTGCTAGTTCTTCCCACTCAATTTTACTTTTCGTTTCATGAAAGGTAAATCAGGCTTAGTTTTCGTTTCTTCCCACTCAGTTTCGTCTCCAGAGATGGCGGACCAACTTTACCTTCACGTGAGTAAATGAACTTTTCCTTCAATTTCCTTTGTACCGTTTTATTACGGATATCACTTCAGCACAGAAATAATTGTTTTGTCTGTTGTGGTAGAAATTTAATTTGAACCATAAGATGGACTTGTGTGCAATATAGCCGTTGGATCCTACTTAGAAGAAGTGGCACGATTTCAGATGTAGTGGTTGGATACCGGTTGTAGAAGTAAAAGCTTTCATTTGACCAACTAAAAAAATGATAAATTGTTTAAAGGGTAAAAAGTGAATTTAACATATAAGGACACATATAGGGCTGCCCAACCCGACACCATTTGTCTTATGAAGAATCTAATGCTTGCCAACAAACATACAAGAGTGTTGTGATAATGGTGCGGCGGGTGAGACAATCCAACACCATCTGCTTGAGTTCATCCAGCGAAAGAGGTTGCGGAGAAAACTATCCATCAGGCAAGCATAAGGGCGTGGACAGCAGCAGTAGTAGAGAGATGGAAATCCAAGAGGAAGCTGAAAATTATGAGGAGGTGGAGGATCTACTCAACTATTTTGAAAGATGCACATCTGAGATAAAGGAAAGTCAGAAACAACTTTTGGACGTTGTAATGGGTTTATCCAAGTCCCTGAATCATCTAGAGTCTGGGATAATGAAGGAGCTGAGAAGAATTAGTGTGGGCTACTGTGATGGATGTCATATGAAGGCCATTCAATGTAAAGCAGAGGATGCTGAGCGAAAAGTGAGCAGGAAATCAAAAATGGGATATGATTTCACTATGTTGAAAAAAAATAATCACATTCCTAGCACACCAGCACAATCCATGAAACAAATGATGGTTAAGAGTAGGGGAAGAAGAGAGAGTCGTATGGTTATCGGCGTTAAAAATGGTAACAACTTTGGTGACTTTATAGCCTCCCCAACTAAAGAGTACAACTCTCGGAAGACAAAGTGGAGCACTGTTGGTCTCCAAGAGAATGAACCCAGAAGAAAGATCTCAAAAAAATCACCTAAAATTGGTGAGCCAGATTCTGAGATGTCATCTAACTCGACAAACGAATACAAAGTCAAGAAGCAAACACCTAGCAGGGCACATGAAAGAAAACCCAAAGGACTAGCAGGAAGGGTATCAGTATATACCCAAAGAAGGAACGAAGCACGGAGAAGAGCAGAAGGAGCTTTAGAGGTGAGAAACTTGATATTGAATAATGTGAATTAAATTGCTCATCCTTTAACCTCTGTTTTTGTATAGCAAACTTGATATAGTAAAATGAGGCACTAATATGCAAAATTTAACCTTTGTTTTGAGTTTTCTAGACAATAAGGAGAGAGGGAGTTGATAATTGCAAAACTGCTAGTGCTGTGGTTCATGATTTTCTCATGAATATGACATTGCCGCTGGAGTAAGTGAAAGTGTTCCTAAAATTATATTTAGAAACACATTGCCCGTATGGTGTTGATAAGCAAACATAGATATCTGACTGAAAAAACACGTGCAGGCAAGCCGTCGTTACAATTAGAGGCCAGGTAGCTAACAGAGAGCATATTCTTTGTCTATTGCCTTGTATGGGTGTCGAAGCTGAGGTAAATCTCACATAATTAAGTATTTTTATCACAAAACATTAATTTTGAAAACTTAGTATACTGACATTGTGTTCTTGTAGATTGTTAACTGTTACTCTGCATTGCTCACGGCACGTGCAAGGAGAAATTCTGGGAATGCATCATATCGCGTGTGGTACATGCCGAGTTGGTCAGCGGTAAGTCTGTTAGGAACATAAATTGAGCTGAAGGATCATTTCCATAAGGTTCATTGCTTGGTAGGAGGAGTCAGCAACAGTCACTGATTTTGGATTTGGGCTAATATTTGCAATTGTTTGTTGAAGGAAATGGTGACAAAAAATGAGATGACACTGGATGAGCTGTATATCTATTACCTAACTGAGAACAAATTTGGTGGCTTGATTATGGAGTGTGAGAAGGTAAATAGTCTCATTAGTTATTAATGAATGGGATGTATTAAAAAATATGGGATTAGTAATTTCATTCGTTATTGATATCTGCAGATTTGTATACCACTGAATTGGGATGGAAAACACTGGTATTTGGCAGTCATTTACATGAAAGAGAATAAGGTTATGATATTCGACCCATTCCCTGATGAAGATTTCAATGAATTGCGGTTGATGAATGCAAAGGTGGTGGTAAGAAATGAAAACTCTTACATGATATATGTCATGAATGCATGATATTTGATGTGTGTAGAATGAAGAGTTTGAATTGCTTTGAAGCTACTGGTATTGTCATCTTTTGTAGTGTTCAAAAATTAGTGGTGCACTATATACGGGATATGGGGAAAATTTCAGATATGACTTCAACGACTTTGAATACTTGAGTCCCAGTTGGTGCCCAAGGCAAATCAACAAGTAATTTGTCTATGTTTATGTCTAGTAGAATAGCTTGAGACCTGATTTTTCAATATGTGAATTGTTATATAACCTTTTTTGGCTGCACACGAACAAAATAGGTGGGACTCTGCTATGTTCGTGATGAAATACATGGAAGTATGCGATGAAATGGAGGATGGGATCAAAATTGAGGTAGGTAGTTCACTCATTCATTAACTATGTCCAATTTTCATGTGTGTGCATTTGATTTTTGTTTATATGGGGTTTCTGGCTTTGCCTCAACTCAGATAATATCCAATCAAGCTAGGAGAAGCCGAGCAATTGAACTATTTGTGGATGCATCCAACGAAGCCAGACAAACCTGTGTTGATGAATTTGAAGGCCTTCAAGAGATATTCCAACCAGTGCATCCCAACTAGCTTCAAGAGAATTTTTGTGAAGTTCAATTGGTTGGGAGTCATCTCCTTCTTTGAATAGGACTGCTAGTGGGAGTTGAATTCATGAGATTACTGTGCCTCTGTAAGGTTGATGGTTTCCTGAGAGATATAATATTGTGGCATTGATGCTACTTCTTCTGTCTTTGCTGTATCATCTGTACTGAGCGATGATTTTCTAAGTTCTGTGTGTTTTGAGCTTTTCTTTTGTACCTATCACCAACCAATTTTTGATAATTCCTAAAATGAGCAAGTTGTTTAAAATCTTGGAATGTATTGTAATCTTTGTTGTATCATCTCTACTGAAGTGGTGAATTTATTGTCAGCGTAGCAGTGGCATTAAAATTCTTGACCTGGTTTTGTATGTTTAGTTCTTTTGTCAATTGGTTGCGCTTTCTGCTTTTTGTGGAAGATGTTATACTGTCTATTTGATGAAGCAGAGTCAGTTTTTTTTTTTCCAATATTGTAAACTTGAAGAGTGACGCTTGGTTTTTGCTTGAACATTTTCTTGAGGTTTTGAGAAATTTTTCGATACTCAGCACTTGATTTTGTCTTTATTGCCAGATATATGACATTTTTCAGCTTCTACCTGCCAAATTTCAAGTAGGAGTTTTCTCTGCTACCATGCCACCTGAAGCCCTTGAAATCACTAGAAAGTTTATGAATAAGCCGGTCAGGATTTTGGTTAAGCGTGATGAATTAACTCTCGAGGGAATTAAACAGTTTTATGTGAATGTTGAAAAGGAAGAGTGGAAGCTTGAAACTTTATGTGATCTCTATGAGACTCTAGCCATCACCCAGAGTGTGATTTTCGTGAATACTCGACGCAAAGTTGACTGGCTTACTGACCAAATGAGAGGCCGTGACCACACAGTCTCAGCTACGCATGGAGACATGGATCAGAATACCCGGGATATAATAATGCGCGAATTTCGCTCTGGTTCTTCTCGTATTCTCATCACCACTGATCTCTTGGCTCGTGGCATTGACGTCCAGCAAGTATCTCTCGTCATAAATTATGATCTTCCAACTCAGCCGGAGAACTATCTTCATCGCATAGGAAGAAGTGGACGGTTTGGAAGAAAAGGAGTTGCTATAAATTTCGTGACAAGGGAAGATGAGAAAATGTTGTTTGATATTCAGAAGTTCTACAATGTGGTTGTCGAAGAACTTCCACAAAATGTTGCTGATCTCCTTGGATGAGGTTGATTTTGGCTTTTGTTAAATTGAGGTGGTTACTTAATTCTTCTTTTAAATGGAAGAATAAATGACTACAATAACTAGACCGCTTGTAATTAGTTATAATTACACATGGATAACCATGGACAACCGCTTGTAATTAAAATAAAATTTTTTCATATTCCACATGGACAACCACTATCATCTTTTGTTATGTTCATACTCTAGTGAATTGGATAAGACCGAATTGGATGTCTAATGCGACTCTCCAGATGGTTACCCACAATGGCATAAATGCAAGTGCACCTGCAATCCTGGAGACCATTAAAGTCTATATATAGCGTTGTTGTGCCTAAGTCTCACACACCATTCCAACTTGTATAGTGTACTCAAAAAAAGATAATGGCCAGTAGCTCTTCAAATTCAGCAGCATCATTTGCAAAATATCCAGACCGCTTATGCGAGTGCAAGAATGGTTTCTGTCGAATTATGGTGGTCGGCAAGTCAGAGGCAAATCGAGGGAGGCACTACTATGTATGCCCGAGTGAAGTGGTAAGATCAATCTTGCTGGAAAAAGATGTTATAGAAAATTAATCTTAAAAAATCTTCTTCCTTTTTTCTCATACTGACTAAGTTCAGCTATCCAGCGCTGCCGACCATGGATAGGATGGTGTGATGAATATGCAAATGCCCTTGACACGGTGAAATCCGGCGGTCACCTTGCTGCACCGACAGTTGACGAATTGCAGGGCCGAATTCTGGATGAAGTCATGCAAACAAGAGCTGAAATAATGAAGATTAGAGCAATGATGAAGGAAGTAGTTGCTTCACAAACTATGGTGAAGTATGTAATGTTTCTAGTTATGTGTCTATGCCTTATTTTGTTAGCTAAGGTGTAGGATATGGATTCTGATCATCTGCAAGACCAGTTGTTAGGTAATTTTTTGGTACAAAAGCTTCAAATAGCTATTATCGATGTTTTTGGTTCTTTAGAATAGCTTTATGTCGTTGATCTGCTACAAGACCATCTTTTATCAGCTTTTCCTGTAATGCTTAGAAAGTATGGGATGCTTTGCCTTGACCTTAATCTTTTATCTTGGGTTTGTTGTAATGCTTAAAAGGTTTAAAGTTGATTTACAACAAGGATTTCCGACCATTAGCAGGCATTAATTACCTTTGTTCCATTAATTACCTCTGTTCCATTAATAGCTGACATTAACTACCTCTGTTCCATTGTATCATTAATGACTCTCAACTGCTACAAAATCATCTTTTATTATGTATGGACCCTATTAGTCTTTATTGAAGCCGTTCATATCAACAACTGAACTGAACATTGAGACTTGCGTTTCTGTTTCCTCGCTGCCATTGCTCTTAACTAGCTTCTACACATAAGGGAGCAGCTTGTAGACAAATACACGAAAGACCTACGTTTAAGGCTGAGCTGATATTCCCTTTTTTTTTTGTTTTACGTTGAAATTGAATATGAAATATAATTATAAATACACAACCAAGGTAAGTCAGTCAATAATACGTAAGACAAAAGCAAAACAAATATTTTTTCTGTGCAGGCATTTGACAGACATCAGAGATAGGAACAAGCTAGAGACATCAGAGCGACATCAGAAACAAGAAAATAGAAAATATCAAAATTCTAACAAAGAGATTTATTTACTACCGAAGCAGTTGCTACGTCTGTAATAGATGCATTGGTTGTGGTTGCCCAAAATAGCTAGCAAGGTTGGAGACGACATCATCACCTTCTGTGACCACTTCCGCTAATATCAGAGGAACTGGAACTGGGGAAGGAGATCCATTGCCAATCCAGCTCGTGAGATCGCTGAGCTTGAAGACCGTATCATTTGCTACTAAGGAGTTCAATCACTCACAGTCTATCCATAACAACGATAAGACTAAACAGAAATACCGTGAAGAGAGACAAACTCATGGGCGGGACCTATATAATACATGGACTGGCAGATTTGAAATGTACTTCACATATGGGTGGGAGATGAAATAATAGCCATCAGATCTCTTGAATTGTAGTCTATTTTCACTACCTAATAATGAGCGGGAATTTTGAATTTCTATACAAATCCTACAAATTGCTCTTGAATTATAAAGGAAATTATAGGCGGGAGATTCAATTACGGATTAATATTTCATACTAGTTTTCAAAAGCCAAAATGGATACTGGTTGCTTCAATACTAGTAGCTTCAATAACGCAACCTTAGAATTGAGTAATGGGGTAGTTGGCAACGAGTCTGGACCAACTCATTAATCATGAAGTACATAACCTGCATTTAACGCAACCTTAAATTGTTGAACGAGGTAGTTGGCAACCAAATGATATCAAACAATACCTCGGACTCAGGACAGCTAAAATCAGAGTTTAATGCCAGACCAGATAATTGGTTGGGGATTTGATGTGAAAACTAAATAGCTGTTGCTATTAATGCCAACAACCAACGTAAATGGGCAGATAATAAAAATGAATAGGAAAAAAATAAAAAAAAATTACAAAGCCCCTTCTCAAACGTCAAATAGCACATGGGAAAGTTGGCATCGGATATCCGCAAAGGGGAGCTTTTTTTCAAAAACTACAGGCCAAGAATATTGGGAAAAAATAGAGACCGGAAGGGGTACAATAGGAGCACAAGGTTCCTATTGTAACAGGTAATCATCTTATCCTATTTAAAATACATTTAAATTTTGTTATCTATGATTGCCTGCTACATTTTTATTGAGATTTATATGTATCGTGTATATGAAGACAGTGAATAGAAAAAAGTATATTGAACTATAAATTTGTCATTTGTATGAAAGAAAATAATGAATTATCAGATGAATAGAAATAGCTTGAGAAACTACTCCTACAAAATATTATTATCAAGTAAAAATTGTAGAAGATGCAGTTTTTTAGAATTAATTTCCGAATCCCACATGCAAAATAGAAGTAGATCAGGTATAGTAAAACATTTAGGAATAAAATATTCATACAGAACATATTGTGATATGTTCAAAAGGTGAGCAGTGGAGACCACTCAAAGAGACAAAATGAATTGGCACGAACCATCTTGTCTGGAGCATGCAAATGAAGAGTTAGAGAGAGAACAACTCACGGGCTCCCGAGAGCAAAATGGAGAACGAGGAGAAATGCGAGCAGAAGCTGGAGAAGGAGTAATGCAAGAAGAAGTGATGGCCAATAATGTTCAAGCTCGTTGCATAGATGATCTGGAATATGATCAAGTAATGAACATGACATTTGACTCAGTAGAAGATGCAGAGCTTTTTTATTTCGTGTATGCTAGAGCAATGGGTTTTGGCATAAGAAGAAGTGATCGAAAATATTATGATGATGGGAAGACACGTTATAGAAAATGGCTATGCTGTAGGGAGGGTGAACGTGAAGAGAGATGGAAAACAATGGAAAATCGAATGAGAGAAGCAAAAGTTGTGACTAGGGTGAAATGCAAAGCTTGCTTTCGAATCAAGTATGATCTGCCAAGCAGCAAATTTATAGTCACTGAATTTTTAAGGGAGCACAATCATACATTGGCAACGCCCTCAACTGCCATTTTTCTAAGAGCACATAGAAATGTTTCTGATGCAGACTATGCTCATGCATATGCATTGCGAAGGGTCGGGACAAGAACAAGCCAGATTATGAAGCTCTTTGCACTGGAGGCAGGTGGCTATGACAAAGTCAATTTTCAGAATAAAGATCTGTATAATAAAATAGAAAGGGAGCGCAAGAATGAGATTATACATGGTGATGCTGAGGGTGCAATCGCATATCTACAAGGAAAAAAGGACTTGGATAATGACTTCTGTTACAAGTATCATACAGATTCAGAAAATAGACTAATGCGTCTCTTCTGGGCAGATTCACAGTCCTTATACGATTACAAATGCTTTGGTGAGGTCCTAGTTTTTGATTCTACGTATAAGACGAATGACTACAACCAGCCATTGGTGGTGTTATGTGGAGTAAATAATCATTTCTCAACATGTATATTTGCGTGTTGTTTAGTATCCAATGAAGATGAGGAAGCATTTGACTGGGTCCTTCAAACATTAGTCGATGCAAATGGTGGGAAAAAGCCAATTTCTATTATAACAGATGGAGACCCAGCTATGAAAAAAGCCATCAAGAATATAATACCTGAGGCAAGGCATAGGCTCTGTTCCTGGCATCTTCAACGAAATGCAAAGTACAATGCAAACAAAGCTTTCATGAAGCGTTTCTCCTCGTGTATGCATAATAATTGGTCCCCTCAAAGATTTGAGCGCGAATGGGAAAAAGCCGTTATTGAGTGTGGCATCAAAGACAGTGAGTGGGTGAAATCAGTTTACAAAAAACGTGATAAATGGGCCACGGCATATCTTCGCGATCATTTCTTTGCAGGCATGAAAAGTACACAGAGATGTGAGAAAATGAATGACGTTTTAAAGATTCATTTGACAGGGGAGCTGAAATTGTTTGAGTTCATGCGGGCATTCGATTTGGGAGTTGCTGCTATACGGCACGAAGAAAATAGGCTAATTGCCGAGACCGAACAAACAAGCCTTCTTCCAACCACTGATATGCCTTGGATAGAGGAGCATGCAGCAGAAATATATACTAGAAATATATTTTTGATAGTCCGAAATGCTATTAAAGGTCAAGGCATGTATAATAGATCTGACCTCATTGATGATGGGGTACACAAAATACATTTTGTTGAGCACTCACGGGAGAATGGCAGGTTCAGGGTCCAGCAAACCATTCTAGGTGGAATGCTTGCATGCTCTTGTATGATGTTTGAAACCCTTGGCCTTCCATGCACACATATGTTTAGAATTATGCTACTTGAAGGGATAGAAAGAATCCCTGATTTCCTCATAATGAAGAGATGGACACGAAAGGCAAGGGAAGAATTTCATCGAGGGGCTACAGTAGTGCAAAATGTAGCAGATGATGTGACTGAGCTTGCTAGGTATGGGAGATTGATGGCTGGTTGCAAGCCAATGTGTCTCTATGCCTCCAAGACGGATGTCGGATATGAACGCATACTGAGCATTATTGAACGAGAAACACCTGAAGTGAGAAAATTGAGTGAAAACAGAAGGCCTGCCGAACCTACATTACGTCAACCCCAACGTAACTATGGAGTTAAAGACCCAGAACGAGCAAGATCAAAAGGCAGCCAAAGACAAGAACCTAGGAGAAGGTCAACTGGTATTCAGTGTGGAAAATGTGGGTGAGTGAACTACATTGAGCTTCTGCATGAAATATTATGTTTCATTCCTACCAAATTCTTGTATACACTTATTTTTGATAGGAAACGTGATGGCCATAACAAAAGGACGTGTCCTTTGAACACCAGCAATTTAGATGATAACTGCTCTTATGAGGAAACAGACGAGCTTGGTAGTGATGAACAATTTGATGAAGTGCACTACCAACGAGCAGCATTTGGAGGAAGCAGCAGCAGTAAGCAAACAAGTTTCAATGATATATCCAGACTGCAAGCTTGTGGTGGAGTCGTTCACACAACTGATTACAATCAATCATTAATGGGTAGCTGGTCTATGCAGCTATCCACTCATATGTCTACTTCTACAGATGGTGGCAGGATGAATGTCGAAATGCAGGTAGAGTCAATCCTTATTTAACTTTTATTTCTGATGCGTTGTTGCCTACTACTGTAAGTTTATTCTATGAACATGTTGTGCTGTCATTGTAGCCAATGACTTGTGATTTTAGCTCAGAAACACCAACTTTCTGTGATGCTGGTAGTCATTCCCTCATTCCACGGTTTTCATCTAAGGTAAATGACTTACCCCCCCTGTTGAACTCATTGCACTACTTTGAATAATATTCTGTGTATTCCAAAAGAATGCACAAAAACACCAATAATGAAGTGGATAACATTGTGTACAGGCGAGTAGCAGTACTGGAATTCCTTATGCATGGAGCTCTGACAGTGGTTATGGCAACTAACTATCCGTGGCACAGGCATGAAACCTTACATCATATTTGTACGTGTACCAACTAGTTTTTTTTATAGATATTTCTTCTTGTCTTCTAAACATGGGATACACAAGGGTAACTTTTTTTATATACTTTTTAACCATGTAAATGTCCTTGCAGATTTTGAAGGCACCTCGGTATTAAGTTTATGGAGTTTGATGATGATATTTGTCTAATATCAGAGAGATGATCTGGCACCTCAAATATGCTGACTTGAATCTATTTACGATTGATATTTTGATTTGCATGTTTTACCAAAGAACTTAACTTTAAGCATGTACGTGGTGTGCTCATAAGCGTCTTTGCCAAAGAACTTAACTGGAGATACTCTCTGCTTGGTTGAAACTTTAGCTTATTGTTTCCACTTTTGATACGTCACGAAGACCTTGATTCTCTGTCTGCAGTGTATGACTTGTTGATATATGTTTCTTTTTTGTGTTTCTCTGCTATGTGTATAAGAGTATGAATTTACCCAGGTTGGTCCAGGGTTCTTGAAACCAGCACAGGTCAAGCAAATATTTTCTGTTCGCTCCGCCCCTGTCCCGAGAAAAACTCTCTCCCTCTAGCTTCGTTCATAGTTTAGCTCATTGAACGCCAACTGGACCGGTAAGACCAGCTAAGAAAAGACGACCAACCCCTATCCTACTGATCTGAACTTAAAGAGCAAAAACTGAATATATGCCGAAATATGAGATTGGAAGCTTTTCTTATAGAAATATTGAACGAGTGGCAAACACGCCGGCTCACGCACGCTATGAACCCAGAAGGTTAAAGTGGGATGCGCCAACTTAGTAGAAAGTAATGAAATCACTGAAAAAAGCATGCATGTAATGCCATTATACCGAAAATACTGTATATATGATTATATTCTTGCTAAACTTCAGGGATAAGAACTTCATTTGCAGTAAGCTAAACTTGAAGGAATTTAAATGAAGATGACAAGGAAGAAGATTCAGGGGAAGTAATACCAATCATCATGACGTTTTTGGGATCTAACAGAATGATACTTACGGTGTTTACGGCTCCATAACCACTGCCAGAGAATGTGTTGTGAAAGCTGGAGCAGATAAGGTGTTTACTGTGTTTACGGTGGTTATGCATGGAGTAGATATGTTGTGAAAGCTGGTAAACCGAAACTCCATCTAGAATATGTTGCTAAACATAAATTCATGTTTGTGGGCCAAAGAATGCTTAGTTATTACGGTGGAAGATTGTTTTGAATGCCAATTGTATGGTTCTTAAAAAGGATCTATTACCACGTGCCATGTTCATACTTGAAGAATGTGTTATGCCAACGTGGCAGTTATGCGTTGTTATCCAGACGCTCATTTAATTTGCAATTTTTGCATGCATGCAGAGTAATTATCGTCATTAACATTGACTTTTATTTTGTATTTTTTGTTCAAGCATGCTTTGTAATTCGTGTTTAATGATCGGTCTTGAGATGCCAATATATGGATATAAGTAGTTGAATTAATACACGTGTAAACCAAAGTTAATATATAATACACGGTAATGATATACTAGTTTGTAACAATGCTAAATCTAGTACGTGCCACGCGTGTACTGAAAACTAGTAGTGTTACTAATTCACATTCAATGAAATGAATACTAGTACTAATATACATGTAAATAAAATAAGGTAATAAAGATTAAAACTCCTAAGATGGAAGAAAATAAGGCAATAAAGATTAAACCTCCTAATATGATAATTCCTCTCCTTATGAATTTAATTAACTAATATAATATATTATTATATAATATTAATAAATTTATAATATATATTTATATAAGATATTATACATGTGTATATAATATTTATAAATATAATTACATTTACATTTTTTATTATAAATATATTATATAATTATATATTAATTTTTAACAAGTAGTGGGACGAGCCTCGTTTCTAAAGGGGAATCAGACTTGGCTTTTATCCAATACCCTTCAACTTCAAATTACTAGGGAATTGGAAAACTCCAAATTTTTAGATATAATTCCAAAATTTCAATTCCGATAGTAGTAATCCAAACAATGATTATGAGATTTATTTCAATTCTCTATACCGAAACCTTTTTACCAAATACCACCTAATTATGCATTCAATCCGATAGTCGATAGATGTGGTGCTTGCTCATAAGAAAATGGTAATAGATATGGATCATTTCGTTATGAATTTCCTAATGCGTTGTAAGACTATAACGATAATAGCTAATTACAGCAATTAATCAGATAGTCGATTCCGATGATTATAACTAATTAAGTTTCTAATTTGATTATAGATTCCTTGGTGCTAACTCATAAGTACACAATTGTAGATATGGATCATCGGAATCGATGAATTCTCCAATTCGTTGTTGGGCTAAGATGATAACAACTCATTATAACAATTAAATTGGATAGTCAATTCCGACGATTATAACTAATTAAGTTTCTAATTTGATTATAGATTCCTTGGTGCTAACTCATAAGTACACAATTGTAGATATGGATCATCGGAATCGATGAATTCTCCAATTCGTTGTTGGGCTAAGATGATAACAACTCATTATAACAATTAAATTGGACAGTCAATTCCGACGATTATAACTAATTAAAGGTCTAATCTATTGTCGATTCCTTGATGCTAGCTCATAAGATGGTGATAGATATGGATCATTGTTATCTCTCAATTTGTTGTTAGATCATTGTCAGATAGTGGATTCCAACGATTATAACTACTTAGGCCTATTTATACAACTATTAATAGGACTAATTTATATGATTGTTCATGGTCAACTAAGTTGATTAAAGTTACTAATATGATCTCATATATATCAATTAATTATAATAACTTAAAAGCGTGTGGTTTTCATGAAAGTTAAAGCACGCCATTTGCCAAAATGATAGAGCACGCCTTTAAACAAATCCAAGTTTTGATAACAAATCTCCCTCCTGACCAGTGGCACGCGGGCAATTTGGAAATATCTTAATCGTCAGAATACATTTCGCGCCATTGCATTTCTTTGGCGCCAACAGAAGGTTTTACTGACCATTTCGCGCCATTGTCAATTCCGAGAGGTCCCACAACAAATTATGTTGCCGGTTTTGCCCTTGATGCCTGGCCGGTTAACAAGTTTGCTTGTCCTTGCTTGCTTGGCCCACCACTATCCATTTGTCACCTTTATGTTGGTTTTCTACATGAGTAGAATACATTCGTTTCTTCATTTAAGAAAAAACCGTTTTATTACTACTTTATACTTATTTGTCCCCACAATTGCAGACTTGACAGCCACTATAATTGCTTTGACTTGCATTTCAATACTTGTGTCAGACTAGTCATTCTAGTACCAACTCGTTGCTTATCTTTTTGTAAGAATAGTCCAAATCTATTATTGACAGTGACACCATTTGCGTGGAATGGTGAACTGGTTCACAATTATGTGCTAGCTTGTAAGCATCATCAGACAATTGCTGACTAGCCCACCAGTTGGGGAAATTTAAACGGATACAGATTTTTGGTTAAACTGCACTATATAATGTAAATTTACAAATGTAGGTATTAAAATGTTAAATATAGACCTAAGAGAATATAACATGTAAAAACATAATAAATTTTATGAAAAAATTATGTCCCAGAATAAATTACGTACATCTTAATTCAAATTAAACCTGTCCGACCATACAATTGCAGAGACTCCCGATCCAATCTAAACTATGGCATACTTTGTCATGCTTCTCTTAATTAACACATGTGGTGTAGACTAAATAAAAATTTTCAATTTCCCTTGAATTGCTTATCTTTTGTAGAAAATAGTTCCTTGGTTCATAAATATGTGCTAGCTTTTGACCCCCCAATGAGACAAAATGCAGACTAACCTAAACAACTGAAGTACGCTCTGTCATGGTCCCCTTAATTCATCTATTGATGTATGTGGACTCTCACTGTCTTAGGAGTTAGTGATTACAAGGAAAAAGACCAGTGTTCACACAAAAAAAAAAAAAATCCAATTTCCACATAAGCACATACATATGGCGCCATTCCCTCAGGCCAACCTCATTTTTAACGATAATTCACATCCTCTCAGCCAATCATTAATTCTTCACTAGCGGCCAGCAGCTAGCAGGCCATCCTAATAGACCATTCAATTTCTCCCCATTTCTTCAGGATTACCACCCACTGCTCCGCCCCTTCTGACCACCGCCACCACCTGAACTACGAGATCAAACAGCTAGTAGGCTGAAGAGTTCTGATTTTACTCATGGATTCTTCATCCAATGATGCTGGTCAGCCACTGCTGCCAAGAACAAATACTCAAATCAGCACAGAGCTTGAAGAAATATTATGCGATAATGAACAACCATTGCTGCAACGTTACCGGGCGGCGACTTGGATTGAGATGAAGCTCCTTTTTCACTTAGCAGCACCAGCTGTGATTGTTTACATGATCAACTACCTTATGTCCATGTCCACACAGATTTTCTCTGGGCATCTAGGCAATCTTGAACTTGCTGCTGCTTCCCTTGGCAACTCGGGGATTCAGATTTTTGCCTATGGTCTCATGGTATCTGATTACAGCTGAATCTTTATGTCAATCCAAGCTATTTTACATTCTCTTGAAGTTGGTTTTCTCATGATTTTGATGATTGTATTCTTTTGATGTTTTGTGTAACAGCTAGGAATGGGAAGCGCAGTTGAAACACTATGTGGACAAGCATTTGGAGCAAAAAAGTATGAGATGCTAGGCATATATCTTCAAAGATCAACCGTACTCTTGAGCTTAACTGGTGTTTTGCTGACCATAATCTATGTTTTCTCGAAGCCAATCCTTATATTTCTGGGCCAATCACCAGATATTGCATCCGCAGCAGCTTTATTCGTGTATGGTTTGATCCCACAAATCTTTGGCTATGCAGTAAACTTCCCAATTCAAAAATTCATGCAAGCTCAAAGCATAGTGCAACCAAGTGCATATATATCAACAGCAACATTAGTCCTGCATCTTGTATTGAGTTGGCTTGCAGTTTACAAAATTGGGCTTGGTTTATTGGGTGCGTCACTTGTTTTGAGCATTTCATGGTGGATAATTGTGATTGGACAATTTATTTACATAGTGAAAAGTGAAAAATGCAAGAGAACCTGGACTGGTTTTACTCTACAAGCCTTTAGTGGTCTTTGGGGGTTCTTCAAATTGTCAGCAGCATCAGCAGTTATGTTGTGTTTGGAGGCTTGGTATTTTCAGATTCTTGTTTTATTGGCTGGTTTGCTTCCTAATCCTGAATTGGCTCTGGATGCTCTGTCCATTTGGTAAGCTCAAAACTAAGTTCATTTTTTTATTTGTTTTTTTTTTAGGGAGAATTTTAATTTGAAGAAAATGACAAACGTTTGGGACTGAAAAGGTAGGATTTGCAAGATTTTGCTAGGAGTTTGGGTTTTTCCGTTTTTCTTGAACAGACTGTGATAAGTAACTTGTTGCAATAATTGCATGCCCCAGCTTTTGAGTTTATGAATAAACAGCAAAAAAAAAGTTCCTTTTGGTCGGCCAATACTGCATGACTACTGGACAAACAGTACAAAGTAGAAATGCTATTATCTTAACTAAATTCCAAGTTTAGTATACTATTGCCACTTTAAGAAATTAAGTTCTACCCTAGCTTAAGTTGGACAATTAACATATTTAAAATGTTTGATCTTGTATTCGAATTATTTCGAATGCGCAGTCATAGTTTCTTACCGTTAGGGTATCAAGCCAACTATTTGAAAAAGAAAAAGACCAATAATTTAATAGAAAATAATATCTAGCACGAATGATGAGCAACACACAAGAATTAACGTGATTCGGCTTAATCACCAAGTCTACGTCCATGAAGAGAGAAACTTATTCTTATTATGAGAGGAAAAACATCACAAGATTACAACTTGATTCTCAAGCCCCAACTATATATTATATAACCCTTACACCCATTAAGAACTTTCTCACTCCTTTCTTGTGTATCTTTGTAGTATGCCAACCCTATTTATAGAGAACATTACTTGGCCAAAAACCAAATAAAAATTGGAAACCAATACTAATTCCTAAACTCATATACAGGAGGAAATAACATCTAATTCTAGCTAAATAGGACTTTACTTAACCACTACTTCAAGTAACTGAAATCAAGTAGGAAACTAGTTACTTTCCACACCAAATAAGGATCTTGACTAAAAGAAATTAAGCCAATTTCCTAACACTTACTATGTGTATTGATTACTTGCAAAAGTTGGTGAGCCATTTGTCATTATTTGTAGCGTTAACAAGGTCATTGATAGTGTTTTCGTCATTAATTTTTCTCAACAGGAGACGGGTAGAATTTGAAAAATAGAAATAAAATGAGAATTGGAATCCAAAAATAGCCATGTGCTAAAGTTTGGTTTCAGGGACACAGGCTCAAACGGTTGTAAGGAAAATCGTTTGGAGAGATTTTGTGCAAAATGTATAAGATATTATTTTGTATGTACATGATGAAATGTACTTTTAACAATGTGTAATTATAGAACACAATTTTGTGAACTTCACATATGGTGTAAAAAATAATATATAAAATGCAATCTAGACTTCACATTTTTTTTTTGCCAAATCTTGATAATGAATCTTCAGGAACGGTTGCAAGAAGCAACATAATTGTCCTGGTTTCGACACTTTCCAACGAAAAGAAAATCTATGGCAGATTTCAGAACTGCATGTGCTAGACAGTCAAATTACCCTGAGCTCTGAAATTTTCCTTTCTCTTTTCCTTTTCTTTTAGCAAAAAGTTCTGTGGCAATATATAGCTGTCTCAGAAATAGTGGGGTACAAAAAAATTGCACAGAATTTTAAACTTTTTACTAGTTATTATACTACTTCTTAGACAATGACTAAAATGTTGATAGACCCACGGGTTCCACAAAAAGTTAAAAAATAAAAATAAACAAAAAAGTTAGGCCCCCATTTTCCTTACTGCTATGTTTGCTTCTAATTATGATTGTTTCTTCAAATCTTTGATGGGCTACAATAGGCATTGAATTTGACTTCACATGAAGAAATTATTGTACAGTGAAAAATGGAATGCAGGGATTATTGGTTAAAGAACTTTCTTGCTTCTCGATAAATTCAACAGGCAAAAAGTTTTTCTATTTTTTCTTATGTTGGGAAATATGCTAATGTTGCATGCTGTATTAATACTTGCATATGTTTATTAATGGCCAATTCTATGATCGAAATGAAATTTGCTGAGATTTGTTGCAGCACGACAATTGCTGGATGGGTATTTATGATCTCAATTGGATTTAATGCAGCAGCGAGGTTGGTCTTTGATTTTGAAATCTCGATAATTGTTTAGTACGTACTTATTGTTATATATGGTTTAGAACATGAGGAAGAAGTAAAAATGAAAGAAGAAAAAAATCTTTTCTAATAATTCTAGTTGGTAATTTCTCAAAAGAGAACAGGAATTTGTTTATTTTATTATTGCATTTTAAGTTTGCAAAACGATAAAAGCATGTGTAAATCATGAGAAAATTCTTCTATAATAGGATTGATTGCTTTGTATCTGGATGGGAATTATTTGCAAAAAATTTATTTGGTTACATAACAAATACATTTTTCAACATACCTTTTTATCTTCCTAATCATCTTTTTCTCACATACATTACATGCAAAAAGTGCTATAGTAATTATTTTAAATAATATTCCAAATAATCTTACCTAACTTCGAAAGAATTAATTAATATCTGGGAACAGCGTGAAAAGGCCAATTCCAAGTAGGATCATGTTTTTAAATAAGAACATTTCATAATTGGATTGGAGCAATTGTGCTCATTTATGTGAGTTGGTATTCCCAATAGGGCTTGTAAATTCATCCTAATTTGAATACTACAAAAAATTTATAGCATCTTGTAAAAATTAATCGCATATAAGATTATGTCAAATTAAGCTAAAGAGGTCTTAGATTATTGGAAGACATATTTTTTATTAAAATTGACTCACATAATAAATTACCTATCACGATTGTCATTTTACTGTTGTAGCTAGGTATCTTTATCTTTGTTTACAATATGGACCGATTGTCCTGACAGAAAATTTAATTAAATAAAGTGTCCAACAATTTCTTATTCATGTGGGTTGTAGTATATAATTTGGACTAATGGAGATTCTGAAATAATTACCAGTGTGAGAGTTAGCAATGAACTTGGAGCAGGGCATCCAAAATCAGCAGCATTTTCAGTGGCAGTTGTGAATGTGGCCTCTTTCATAATTTCTGTGATTGCCGCAGTTATCATCCTTGCGCTGCGCCGGGTCATGAGCTATGCATTCACAGAAGGTGAAGTAGTTGCAGATGCTGTCTCTGATCTTTCCCCACTTCTGGCTTTCACTGTTGTTCTTAATGGCATCCAACCAGTCTTGTCAGGTAAGTAACAAGTTAATTCAAGTGATTAAACTTAAGTTTTTTTGTTTTTTGTCTTTTGATCAACCTATTTAGTGACTTTCTTTGCTTGATTTTGCATAAGTTTATAAATCATACATAGGTTTGTCTATTGGTGCCTTAAGGACGTACAATAAGAATTTTTTTTTTCGAGAGTAAATTTCTTCTTCAAAAGTATTAAAATCTATAGAGTGGGTGGTAATTTCAGAGCTTAATAATATACCACATTTTTTAGTCAATTTATTACGTACCCTTAAGACACTAATAGAAAAAAATATCATATATATGCACAAGAAATCAAGAAAATTTTTTTATTCATTATTTTAGTTGATGCCATTACAATCTTTTCCCATTTGTAAACTTACAATTTCTTCTAAGAATTAAAAAAAAATTGTTGAAAAACTCATGGGGAAGCCAACTTGTTTCAATTAGACCAATTTGTTCTCTAAACTGAAATTAAAAGACTAGCTCCAGCATGATTAGAGATTTAATGTAATGAGGTCAAAAAGGATCTAGAGCGCATGAAAACAACAAATCAAGGTGTATTTAATAAAACTGAAATTTGAAATCTGGATCTGTTAAGTTGCTAATTGTTAACTACTAAAATCTTAACATTTATGCATATTCTGTATTAAGTGACAAAGTAAACAACTTATTACTTATTGTTTTGAGTAAATTTTGCCTAAATAATTCAAAATTATTTAATTAATTAAGACGTTCTATTTTTAGTTATTAAACATGTTTAAACATAGTAAAATCTAAATCTATTAAATTTAAGTGTTGAATTGGATTATCAAATAAGGCCTAACTATTTTGATTAGAAATTAATGTTTCTGAACATGTTTGTAGCAATTAGATAAGTAATTATATGCCTAAGTAGTTTGCACTTTTTGCTATGTATCTAGTCTACTCATTATGCTTGTCATTCTTTTCTCAAATATGAAGGTGTGGCTGTTGGATGTGGATGGCAAACATTTGTTGCATGCGTGAATGTGGGATGTTACTATTTAGTCGGAGTCCCATTGGGCTCTGTACTCGGCTTTTACTTCCAACTTGGTGCTAAGGTCCGTTGAACTTTGACATCGTGACAACAATAAGTTTTAGGGTTAATATTCCATGTTCTACATTAATTTGGGTGCCTATAATTTGGCCATGTTTTGCAAAATTTTCTTACATTATTCCGTCCACGTAGGGATTATGGTCCGGCATGTTGGGCGGTACCATAATGCAGACAATTATCTTGTTGTGGGTGACAATTCGAACAGATTGGATTAAGGAGGTAAAAAATCCCACCATCATTTATTGTAAATCTTATTCAGCTATTTTTTATTTTTATTTTTGTCCTTAACCTAAATTGAAAATATTAGTCTGATTTCATATGACAATAAAAATGACTTGAAAATGCATAATGATTTAAAACGAATGTGACAATTAACATGAAAATTTCTTTAACTACACTCAAAAACCTATTGCACGTTCACTTTTGGCAACTGTCTTCTTCACCTCATCTAGATTGTGATCGTGGAAGTTTTTGAGGTCAAATTAGTAAGGGACATAATAAATTAAGGTTCTTGATGCCGTCATTTGTATTAATTTGCAGGTTGAAGCAGCTTTGAGGAGACTAGACAAATGGGACGATTAGAAGCAAGAAGCTCTTATCAAGGATTAAAACAAGCCCAGAATAGCAAGGGCTTTAACTCAATTTATATTGTGGGCAGCAGTCATCAATCAAAGAGAAATGGGGAGAAAGAGGAAAGGAAAAGATTTAGAGAAACTTAAAATTGATGATTTGTTGACCATTAATTTAATTGTAGATTACCTAAGCCAGTTCTCCTGCATAATTGAATGTTGTGCATCTTGAAAAGGAACTATTCTACGTTCGGTTCCCAATGTTGGTTTAGGGTCACCTTTGGTCGCTAAAGTTATACTGAAACGACAATTAGGTTTCTCTACTCACTTTATAGTCAAAACTCTCTCTCTAAATTCTGTCTTCTGTCTAACTTCCTCCGTTCTTCTCAAACAAAATAACACTTTACTCCATTGGAAGAGGGAGGCCATTTAACCACAGAGTTTTGGTTCAGTGACCACTAAAAAGAAACTAAATCTCTCTTTGGATTATACAAAAAAATTTAAAGGAGGTGTCAAAACATTCCTTTAGTCTAGTCAAGTCTATATAACTACTAACCTTTTACACAGTCTCTTTAGGTTCTCTCTCCCTGTAAAATAGAATAGATTAAATTATATAAATGTTATTGTTGTCAGAAAAAAAAATGGAAGAGGGAGACCATTTCATCTCCCTCTCTCCTCCTAATGATTTCTTTTTATGTTAATAGACAACAAAGTCTCTCCAAAAAATTTCCATTGACAATGTTATTCTCTACTAGGGTTTCTTAATGAGATATTTCTTTTCTTTTAGAGTTTTTCTAATGAGAAATTTTTCTCTTTTAGGTTCTTAGTGAGAGTTTTTTTTTCTTAATTTTATACTTTTTGTTCTGTTTTTCTTTGTCTAATCTCAGTTTTTTCAAATCTATTTGTCAGATTTGCAATTGTTGAGTCTATTTTGTCAAATCTCAATGTCATATAAGGGATTGAAACAGTTAAGCAGTAGATTTGGCAAGAAAAGACATGCACAAATGGTCATTGGATTGTAAAGATTGAAATCATTTGGATTATATTAGAAATTATTTTTGTAATTTTTCAAATTTGATGTATCTGTAGATCCTTCAAATTTGTTATTTTTATGACATGTTTGATAATGTATTTTCTACCGTCTGTGCAAATTTGATGAATGAAATCATGGTTTTTATCAAAACAAAAAAAGTTTCTCTACTCACTTTGTTTGAACCAAATAATTGACGCAATTGCTTTAATACACAATGCAGAATCCATTTTGGCATTCATTTGCACTTAGATGATCGAAATGACCAATAAGGAAGAAAAACACCGTCTCTTCTCCAATGAAACCAACTCAAGCTAATAGTCTATATGAAATTACCATTTCGCTTTTGAATAATTAACAGGAGATCAAAAACTGAAAATTTTAAAATATTGAAAGTTGAATTCACTTAGTTGCTAGTGCTTTATACCTACTAAAATAACAAGTCGTATGTAAATTAATCACTAAGGCTGATTTGGAGGACTCTTAAGAGTTTTCCAGCATTAGATTTAAAGTTTGAATTTCGTACCTGACAATTGAAGGTAGAAATGTGTAAGAAGGGATGGGAGAAACAAAAAAGTAGTATGTAAATTAAATGTAATTATGAATGACTATTGGGTACCCTTTGAAAGAGGTCCAAAATGCTATTGCTCATATGGAGCTTGTTTTATGATCGGCAAATGATATAGTCACAACTTAGATTTGAATAGGTGTGAAAGTCCATATGCAATCTTGACTTGAGAAAAGCTAAGTTAGCAATTTCATCAAATTTTGTTTTGGCAATTAATACTACAAATATCAACAATATCATGGTTCAAGTGAACCATCACTAACTTGCCTAATATGGTGTAACTAGGTCACGCATTACCTATAAGATATCTTCTTTTTTTTATGGTACGAATGATAATACAATAATACATAAATGATAAAACTACTAATTAGAGTTTACAAAGGGATAATTTCGAAAACCTCCCATGAGATTTCGCATGATATCACTTAGTTTTCTTGAGATTTTTAGAATTTCACTTACTTCATCTATAAGTTTGACAAGACTAAATATCTTATCAAAGGTTACAAATTGAAAATATTATCCTTGCACTCTTAATCACTATTTAACCGAAAAGCCAAAACAAAAAAAAATTTAATCCACAAATGTAGATAAAAAAAACTAGATCATAATCCAAAATTGATCCATATTTCTTTGTATTGAGATGTTAGTGGGACAGCAAAAGGCATAGATAAATTAAATTTTGTCAAAGTCAACTACTTAGAAGGATTTTGGTAAGTAATTATAATTAACACCTTAAAAAATTTAGTGATACACTTATAAGAAAGTCAAGAAATTTTATTAGGAAATACGTTTTAATATATGATGTAATTTGAGTGTTAATGAAAATTAAAGTAATCTCTTCATACATGTGGTTTGTAATATAAATCTTACTTATAGAAAAAAAATTATAAATAAGTTAGAATTAAAAAAATAATGAACAAGTGATCTATTGATCAAATTTGTATCTAGGAATATCCTATACTTTTTTTATTAAACATCATTTGTTATACTAGGTAACAGTTATTGTATATCTAAAACATTACTCTTTATTATTTTTATAAATGGTGATATTCTCATCTTTTTACTTTTTAACCTTATTTTATTTTTTATTGTTGTTGTAATCTTCATAAGTAAGATAATATAAAGGTAGTATTAGAACAAAACTTTTTATCTTTCTTTCATTTCCTACAAAAGGGCTAAAATATTACAAAAATATCAATCTAAGAGAGACATGTGAGATTTTGAAAACCTAAAGCATGCTAGGGGAGGTTGCTGAAATTATCCCTTTACAAACCAAGGTAACCAAAGGAGCCTACTACAAGAAATGTACATGCTTGTAAGATTCACGTACACCCGCCACGGATGCGTTACTAGCGTGGGATTGATTGATTCAGAAGATTCTTGACAGCCTCGGTCATGACAATCGTGGAGACACTGTAACACCTAAAAAAACCGTTTCTGAAACGTTCCTTGAGACTTTCTTAGTTTTATGTAGACCAAACTTTCTTTTATCCTAATACTCTATTTGGATCTACATCTCAGGCTCGTGTTGGATTAAAGGTATTAGGTAACCTTATTCCCTGCTTCTTGGTCAGCAACAAAGATTCTCTGTGATAGTTGTCGTTGGACTTCTCTGTATGATCTCAATTAAATTATGGCATGCTGATGATGTGGTATAAACTTTTTCTATGCTCTTATGCGGAATAACCAATGTCATCAGAAGCTGCCTTCATTGAATGAGCTATTAGGTTTTTCTTAATTGTTCATATTGGACAATGATAATGTAGCTTTTTTTTTCCCCTTACTAGGGATCGGTGGGATATAAGAAGTGGGAAGAAAGAAGGGAGATTTGAACTCAAGATTTTAAGTCATAAGATCTCAACTTTAGCCACTAAATCAAGATTTTCTCAGAGATCTCAACTTAAGTCAAGATTTATATAGCTTTTCGTAATTCTTTTTCCTTTTTCATTTTTTGCTAGATTTTTTTTTTTCACTGTTTTTTGTTCTAGTAGAAAAATGATAGGATTCATGAATGGAGAAGCGGCAAAGGGAGATTTGAATTTAGAACCATTAAATCGACTTCAACTTTAGTCACTAAAGCGATATCTCCTCGGCCTTTTTTTCTTTTAACTGGCTTGTCTGTATCATTTGTATCTTTTATTTATATTTACCAGATTCTCTTAATTATTTACCATATGGTGTTTGTATAACATCCGCACAAAAAAGAAAAAAACTAAGAATCGATCACGAACAAAAAAAGTGATTTGAGTCCTTAGGATAAAACTATGTCGATTGCGTTTTGTGCTGGTAAACATTATCGCGAATCTTTCCAAACTGACTAGTTCTTGAGTATTTATCTCACGATTGAAAGTGAAAATTTCAAACACAATCTTGAAGGCCTGACGGCCATGAAAACCAGTCTAAGTCATGTTATTTTAATTGCACAATTTGAAGTTTAAATTTCTTACAAATCCAAGTCAATAAGTTACAAGTTTATAAGAATGAAAGAAAAGCAAATCAAGTTACTAAACACTTCCATTGGGAAAGTCAAAATTTCTCTTTCTACCTATTTGATATTAGATTCAATTATCAAAAGTGCTCAATGAACTTTCTAAACTGAAAATTGAATCAGTCCGCAACATATTAAAAAAAAAAAAAGGCATGAGCATGAATCTTTAATCCATGCTTCTTTCTTTTGTACTTTTATTTTAAAGGTTCCATCAATTTTCTTTATCTATTATTGTTTGATATCAGTGAGGACAAAATGTGTTTCTTTAAACTAAGGCAAATCACAAACAATAAATAATTCTCCCATGGAGATCTTACAATTTCTTGTGGGCTAGTGAGGCCATCCAGTGCCCTTAGTGTACATATGATCTCCACATGTATGCCTTGTTCTCTTGCCGGCAAGGATCTGAATATCTGATAACTTTTTTTCAATGTAAACAGCTGATCAATCTGATAATTTTTCATGTAAATAGCTGTGGAATCTCCTGTCTTGATTATAATAGGACTACTGTATCTGCACTGACATCACAATGACAAAACAATTGAATTGATTGCCGCTCGAAAGCGGTGACATTTTGCTGTATTAAGTTAGAATATTTCAATTTTCCACATTATGCCAAGAAAGATAGGAATCTAGGATTGTTAATGGGACCATCTCAAAGGTAGCATCCATTGGATGAAGCAATTTTATCCTTAATGACAGGATTATTAGTGAAATTACCACATGGTTAACATCTTTAAGATTTTTAGTATTTTTTTCGTAATTGCTTGTACAACATCAACGAAATATGTACTACTGACTGCAGAAATTATCTCACACCATCCACAGATACAATAGATTTGAAGATCAAATATTACAGATCTAGAAAATTAATAAAAATTACACTATAAGTGATGACAGTACTGAAAAAAAACCAGATGTAACACTTGTAGTTCCAAAAACATATGTGTTTGCTTCAATCATTAAATTTGGTAATTAGCTACTTCAAACTCTGATATTAATACAGAGATCTGTTGAGATGGATTTAACTAGTTCCAAATCTGACAACTAAATCTGAAAATTTTGGATCTAATAATAAAATAAAAAAATTTATGAAAAATTCTCATTAGAAACCGCTATAAGAGAAGAAAACTCGCACTAGGAAACTTTAGAAAACGAGAAAATTTCACTAGAAACCCTAAAAGAGAAGAAATTCTCACCAAAAATTCAAGAAGAAACCTTATTACAAAAAGAAAAAAAAAATGAGCCATGCAAGGGAGACCTTCCCTCGCAGGAAGATGCGGAAAGAAAACTTAGAGAGAAAAAGGAGAGCTCCGGTTCAGAAAGAAAAAGAATTTAGACTGTATATATAATATCAACTCATAGACCCATGTTCTCTTTAATCACAATACTAATTGCAGAGTAGATTAAACACGGTAAAAGATGGGTTATTTTGAAATTAAATAGATGAGATTGAGTGTAAAGCACAAATTTTTATAAATAATCTGCGTTTTCTTATATTGACATCTATGTTTATTGTATACTTGTGTTGGTGTATAATTAGCCCGGGCAGTGGATTCATGAATTTAGAGACCTGATTCCTATTAAAAATTTGAGTAGGTTTGACTCCAATCACTACCACGGAATCAGGGCATGCTCCTCAAGACCTTAGTGGATTCGTGAATTTAGAGATGTGATCCCTATTAAATATTTGAGTAAGATTGGCTCTGATCACTATCACAAGATTAGAGCATGCTTTCAAAACCTTTTACAGATCATTTATCAACGTATCCCTCACATTAATAATGAAATTTGAATATACAACTTTTTGTTAAAAAACGGTTCATTTTTACCGGTTGAATCAATTGATATCCCGTTGTAATCTTAAGATTACAATGGGATCAGGCCGAGCCCAAGATTACACTATTCACAAGTTGGGTTACTTCCAAAGCTGAGTCATCTTGGATAATATACTGTTGTGTTGAGAATATGTTGGCATTCAATTACCACAAAATATTTGAATGGAGAAAAGATTGATTCACTAATTTTCATAAATCCAAACCATAAAATATTTCGTTTATATGGATTTTACTAGGTATGCATTACACTAATATTTTAGAATTATATCTTCAATGTATTATGCTACTAAAGTTTTGATTATTAGATGATCCAGTTATAGTAAGGGTTATGATAAATTAATATTTCAAGGTTTAACAGTGTTCTAAGGTAAATCTTGGGGTGATACATTCTCTTTTTTTGGCTGGGTTAATTACATCCCCTTAAGGTATATCCTGATTTTTTTAAATTTTTTTGGTCTCTCTTCTCTTTTCTATTCAAAATTAGTTGTCTTTTTTTAAAAAAAAAGTTTTATCCCCTTAAGTCAATTACCCATTTTGACAATCATGTATACTTTATTTGGGATAAATTGTAATTAATTCTTCTTCTTCTTCCTTTTTTTTTTTCAAACTAGAGGTGACACTTATCCATTATAAATAATTTTTTAAAAATTATCACTCAAGTCTATCTAATAGTGAAGTTTAATTATATCAATCCAAGTAATTTTGGATGAAAATTTGGAGACTCGTAGTTGGCGACTAGTTGACTTCTGCAATTTCACCCCATCCCCCCTTATTCCCTACTGATTCTTGAAATTTTCAATTTGCATTTATCGCTACAATTCGGAGAATTGCAGTTGGCAGCTTCATCAGTGGGGATTTCCAGATTCGCTCCACCAGAAAGGCCTTGTATTTGCTGTTCACTCCCTCAGACTGAACGAAAATATTTCTTTTAGTTTTTGTCGCGGGAAGCTTGTGCCAGGTACCTTATCTGAATTGGTTCCACCAGAAAGGCCTTGTATTTGCTGTTCACTCCCTCAACTGAACCACAATTTTTCTTTTAGTTTTAGTGGTGGATAGCTTGTGCCGGTGACCTTATCTGAATTGAGCTCCGAACGCACAAAGAAAGATGTCCATGCTGAATTGTCTTGTTAATGTTCTTTCTGCCAAGGGTGAAAGTTCTTCCCACTTTCCACCCTCGAAGCGACCCAACAAAGTTGATGTGTTGTGTTAGCAAGTTTACTTTTATGTCTGTAGCTTACAAAGAAGTTTTATCTTTATGTCTCGCTCAATCAGATCTTTCCGGGAACATGCAATTGGTGACGCGAGACAACTACCAGATGTAGGCATCCAAGGAAATTGGCTTCCAAGGAGAGGCTTCCAAGGAGAACTACCAGATGTAGGCATCCAAGGAAATTTCTTGGAAGCCAATTTCCTGTTACAGATATATATCTACATCTGGTAATGGTCTCGTCTCACCAATTCCGTATTTCCTGATAACATCTGATTGAGAGAGACATTAAGAAAGATATAACTTTTTTGTAAGCTGCACACATAAAAGTAAACTAGCTAACACTAACATATCAACTTGTTGATTATCTCCGCAACGAATCTTCTATTCCATATCCTGTGTCACTCTCAGTTTCACTTTTTATTATATTGCTATTTTTCCTTCATAAACATCATGTTTTAGTTCTTTTTTATTTCCTTAAAATCCAATAACTATTAATTCAGTAATACACAAAATTTAACAAATTCAAAAAATCAAAATGCATAAAAAATGAGATTTTTTATAAATTTTCTGCTGTATTTTTTAATTTTCTATTATATATTACTTTTTGAAGCTGTTGTATTTATTTTTTACTGAATTAATAGTTATTGGATTTTAAGGAAATAAAAAAGAACTAAAACATGATGTTTATGAAGGAGAAATAGCAATATAATAAAAAGTGGCATAGAGAGTGGCATAGGGTGTGGGACAGAAGATCTCATTTTTTATGTATTTTGATTTTTTGAATTTGTTAAATTTTGTGTATTACTGAATTAATAGTTATTGGATTTTAAGGAAATAAAAAAGAACTAAAACATGATATTTATGAAGGAGAAATAGCAATATAATAAAAAGTGGGACAGATAGTGGCATAGAGTGTGGGACAGAAGATCCGTTGCAAATTATCTCTTTGTAAGAATAGTCCCAATCTGTTATTGACAGTGACACCATTTGCCTGGAACGGTGAATTGCTTCACAATTATGTGTTAGTTTGTAAGGGTTAATTACAATTGCTGACTAGCCCACCAGTTGGGGAGATTTAAAAGGATACTGATTTTTGGTTAAACTGTGCTATATAATGTAAATATATAACAAAAGGTTGGTATTAAAATGCTAAATATAGATATAAGAGAATAGCATGTGAGCCACAACAAATTTTATGAAAAAATTATGATCCATCTGACCATACAATTGCAGAGACTCCCGACCCAATCTAAACTAAGGCACACTATGGATGCATTTGACAAAATTAAAATTTAAAATTTGAATATGTTAAATTACTGAATTGTTAAGTATTGAAATATTAACATTTGAGCATATTTTGTATTAAGTGATAAGTAATCAGTTTATCACTCTTTTTTTTTGGAGGAAGTTTTACTTAGGTAATTCAGACTCAATTAATTAATTAAAATGTTCTATATTTTATTATCATTTGCGTCTGAACATATTAAGTAATTAAATTATCAAACAAGGTCTTTCTCATGCTTCTCTTAATTAATAAATGTGTTATAGACTAAATAATTTTTTTTTAAATTTCCACAAGCTCATCCCTTGAATTGCTCATCTTTTGTAGGAAATATTCCCTCTATCATGAATTTGTGATAGTGACATCAATATTTGCCTTAGTTCCCAAGTGACAAAACAGTGACAAGCCCACATTTAGAGACACTCAAACTAAACTACTAAAGTATGGTTTTTCATGGTCCTTTTACGTAATTCATACATTGATATATGTGGAATCTTAGTATTAAGATAGTAATTCCGCATAAAAAAAGACTAGTGTTCCTACAAAAAAATTTCCAATATCCACATATGCACATCCATATGCTATTCCCTCAGCCTCAACCTCGAATTAATGATAATCTATAGCCCCTTAACCAATCATTAATTCTTCACTAGCGGCCAGCAGCTAGCAGGCCATCCTGATAGACCATTCAATTTCTCCCCATTTCTTCAAGATTACCAGCTACTGCTCCGCCCCTTCTGACCACCGCCACCACCTGAACTACAAGATCAAACAGCTAGTAGGCTGAAGAGTTCTGATTTTACTCATGGATTCTTCATCTAATGATGCTGGTCAGCCACTGCTGCCAAGAACAAATACTCAAATCAGCAAAGAGCTTGAAGAAATATTATGCGATAATGAACAACCATTGCTGCAACGTTACCGGGCGGCGACTTGGATTGAGATGAAGCTCCTTTTTCACTTAGCAGCACCAGCTGTGATTGTTTACATGATCAACTACCTTATGTCCATGTCCACACAGATTTTCTCTGGGCATCTTGGCAATCTTGAACTTGCTGCTGCTTCCCTTGGCAACACTGGGATTCAGATTTTTGCCTATGGTCTCATGGTATCTGATTACAACTGAATCTTTTTGTCAATCTAAGCTATTTTAAATTCTCTTTAAGTTGGTTTTCTCATGATTTTGATGATAGTTTTCTTTTGATGTTTTGTGTAACAGCTAGGAATGGGAAGTGCAGTTGAAACACTGTGTGGACAAGCATTTGGAGCAAAAAAGTTTGAGATGCTAGGCATATATCTTCAAAGATCAACCATACTCTTGAGTTTAACTGGTGTTTTGCTGACCATAATCTATGTTTTCTCCAAGCCAATCCTTATATTTCTAGGCCAATCACCAGATATTGCATCAGCAGCAGCCTTATTCGTGTATGGTTTGATCCCGCAAATCTTTGGCTATGCAGTAAACTTCCCAATTCAAAAATTCATGCAAGCTCAAAGCATAGTGCAACCAAGTGCATATATATCAACAGCAACATTAGTCCTGCATCTTGTCTTGAGTTGGCTTGTGGTTTACAAAATTGGGCTTGGTTTATTGGGTGCATCACTTGTTTTGAGCATTTCATGGTGGATAATTGTGATTGGACAATTTATTTACATAGTGAAAAGTGAAAAATGCAAGAAAACTTGGACTGGTTTTACTCTACAAGCCTTTAGTGGTCTTTGGGGGTTCTTCAAATTGTCAGCAGCATCAGCAGTTATGTTGTGTTTGGAGGCTTGGTATTTTCAGATTCTTGTTTTATTGGCTGGTTTGCTTCCTAATCCTGAATTGGCTCTGGACGCTCTGTCCATTTGGTAAGCTCAAAACTAATTCATTTTTTTTATTTGTTTTATTTTTTTGGGGGAGAATTTTAATTTGCAGAAAATGACAAACGTTTGGGACTGACAAGGCTGGATTTTCAGGATTTGCTAGGAGTTTAGCTTTTTCAGTTTTTCTTGAATAGAATGTGATAAGTAACTTGTTGCAATAATTGCATGCCCCAGCTTTTGAGTTTATGAATAAACAGCAAAAAAAAAAAAAAGGGTTCCTTTTGATCGGCCAATATTTCTGCATGACTACTGGACCAACAATACAAAATGAAACTGCTATAGTCTTAACTAAATTCCAAGTTTAGTAGTATACTATTGCCACTTTAAGAAATTAAGTTCTACTCTAGCTTTAGTTGGACAATAGCAAATTTAACATGTTTGATCTTGTATTAGAATTATTTTGAATGCGCATTCATAGTTTATTACTATGTATATTGATTCCTTGCAAAAATTGGTGAGCCATTTATAATTATTTGTAGTGTTAACAAGTCCATCGACAGCTTCTTTTTTATTTGTCATTTGTCTTATTTTGAACGTCCATTCATAGTTTATTTGTAGTGTTTACTTGGAGGGAGAAGGGAATTGAAACCAAGAACTTTAAGTTCTAAAGCATCAATCTTAGTCACAAGTTGAGTGACAGCTATATATTCTATATTGATAAAATGTTAGCAATAGACACATTAGAAAGCTTAGTTAAGTAAGATCTATGTCCATGCTGAAGTTTGGTTTCGGCACTTTATAGTTTAAAAGGAAATCTATGTAGATTTCAGAACACAAAAGAAGTGGCAAGTCAAAATGTGGATAATGAATAAATGCTAATAAACACTCCACCATTTTAATTGTATACAAATCTACAAAGTCCAATGAACTGCATTTGCTGGACAGTCAAATTGTCCTGAGTTCTGAAAGTGAAAAATAGGCATTGAATTTGACTTCACATCAAGAAATTATTGTACAGTAAAAAGATGGACTGTAGGGATTACTGGTTAAAGAACTTTCTTGCTTCTCGATAAATTCAACAGGCAGAAGGTTTTTTTATTTCTCTTATTTTGGGAAATATGCTAATGTTGCATGATATATTAATACTTCGGTATGTTTATTTATCTAGCCAGTTTTATGATCTATATGAAATTTGCTGAAATTTGTTGCAGCACAACAATTTCTGGATGGGTATTTATGGTCTCAGTTGGATTTAATGCAGCAGCAAGGTAGGCCATTGATTTTGAGATGTCGATAATTGTTCAGTACTTTTTTACTGGTACTATACATATGGCTTAGAACATGAGGAAGACGTAAAAATAAAAGAAAGGCAAAACCTTTTCTAAGAATTCTAGTTGGTAATTTCCCAAAGAGAAGATGAACTTGTTTATTTATTCTTCCATCTTAAGTATGCAAAAATGATAAAAACTTGTGTAAGAGAAAGTTTTTCTAGAATAGGACATTGATTGCTTGCTTGATACTGAAAGGAACCCTGCGTGAAAGGCCAATTCCAAGTACTGCTAAAACAAACGAATGAAGAAATTTCGCGGATGTTGACGGTAGTGTTCCGTGGATGCAGCAGCATGTTTTTGAATAAATATTTCATAATTGGATTGGAACAATTGGGGTCATTTATTAGAGTTGGTATTCCCAATTGAGCTTGTAAATTCATCCTAATTTGAATACTACCAAAAATTCATAGCATCTTGTAAAAATAAAGCACATTTAAGATTACGTCAAATCAAGCTAAAGAGATCTTAGATTAGTGGAAGACATAATTTTGATTAAAATTGAGTTCAAGTTTGACTCACATAATAAACACTCCCTCTTACCCACTTTGATAGTCTTGCTTTTATTTTACGTCCGTTCCAAGTTATAGTGCACTTTTTAATTGAACAATATAGGTAACTTTTAATTTCTCTAAAATAATTTTATTTAATATACTTTGTTATTAGTAAGTATAGCCTACTTTATTCAATAATTGTTTTGATTCATTCCTTGAATTGTACAATTTTCCATCTGTTGTTGTAATTAATGAAAAGGTATAAAGATTAATCATACTCCTAATATTAACGTAAGGATATTTTAGAAAAACTGTAAGATAGATTTATTCTTCTTACAAAATTAACTAAGTTTTCTGAAACATTGTGAAAAAGCAAATCAAAACTATCAAAATGGAACAGAGGATTACCTAATCTGATTGTCATTTTACAATTGTTGTAACTAGATATCTTTGTCTTTGTTTACAATGTGGGCTGATTGTCCTGACAGAAAATTTAATTACATAAAGTGTCCAATAATTTCTCATTCATGTGTGTTGTAGTATATAATTTGGACTGATCAAGATTCTGAAATAATTACCAGTGTGAGGGTTAGCAATGAACTTGGAGCAGGACATCCAAAATCAGCAGCATTTTCAGTGGTAATTGTGAATGTGATCTCTTTCATAATTTGTGTGATTGCGGCAATTGTCATCCTTGCTTTGCGCCGGGTTTTGAGCTATGCATTCACGGAAGGTGAAGTGGTTGCAGATGCTGTCTCTGATCTTTCCCCACTTCTGGCCCTCACTCTTGTTCTTAATGGCATCCAACCAGTTTTGTCAGGTAATTAACAAGTTCATTCAAGTGGTTAAGAGTGTCTGTTTGCTCTCTTTTGATCAAATTGTTTAATGACAAGGTTTGTCTACTTGGTTTTGCACAAGTTACACATCATACATATGTTTGTCTACTTGGTGCCTTAACGACGTATACTAAGAAGTTTGTCTGGTTTTATTTTCTTTGAAAGTATTACGCTTCAAGTGGTGAGTGGTAATTTTGAAGCTTAATAAAGGACCCACCTTCTTTTTTATTAGTAAATTTATCGTATGCCCATAGGGCATTAAATAGAAAAACCATCACATACATGCAAAAAGAAATCAAGAAAATATTTTTCTTCATTTTTTAATTGATACCATGACAATCTTTCCCCATTTGTAAACTTATAATTTCTTCTAAGAGTTTGTGGAAAAATTCTTTTGAAAAGCTCATGTGGAAGCCAACTTGTTTCAGTATAGGCCAATTTGTTCTCTAAACTAAAATTAAAAAATTGGCTCTGGCATGATTAGAGATTTAATGTAGTGTTTTCAAAGGATAGCATGAATGAACAGCATCTAAATATGCTAACTAGAAATTAAATTTTCTAAAAATGTTTGTAGTAATTAGATAGGTAATTATTCCCTCTGTCCCATAAAATTTGACTTTTTTAGGAGAACGTGCAATTTATGTTTAGTAATATTAATAGGAAAGAGAATTTTTACTTTTCTCTTATAGCCTTGGTGATGACCATCTTTTATTTGATGTATTGATAATTGTGGGAAATAAATGGTGAGTCATATGAAAACTAAAGATAAAATTTCGTTGCAAAATGTGAGTTGACTTTTCTAAAATGACAATTAATTTGAGACAAGAAAAAGTAATAAACATGATAAATTTTATAAAACGGAAGGAGTATACCCGAGGTAGTTTACCCTTTTTGCTATGTACCTCGTCTACTTATTATGCTTGTCATTCTTGTCTCAAATATGAAGGTGTGGCCGTTGGATGTGGATGGCAAGCATTTGTTGCATACGTGAATGTGGGATGTTACTATTTAGTCGGAATCCCGTTGGGTTCTCTACTCGGCTTTTACTTCCAACTTGGTGCTAAGGTAAATTGAACTTTGACATTGTGACAACAATAAGTTTTAGCATTAATATTCCATGTTCTACATTAATATGGGTGCCTATAATGTATAAACTGGCCATGTTTTAGAGGTTTATTAAATTCCATTGCTTATGGATACTTACTGGTGCACGTAGGGACTATGGTCCGGCATGTTGGGCGGTACTGTAATGCAGACAATTATTTTATTGTGGGTGACAGTTCGAACAGATTGGAAAAAGGAGGTAAAAATCCTACCATCATTTATTGTTAATCTTATTCAGCTATTTTCTCATTTTTTTTCTTTTTGTTCCTTCGTTTAAATTGAACATATTAGTCTGATTTCATATGACAATAAAAATGACTTGAAAAATGCACAATGTTTTAAAAAGAACGTGACAATTAACATGAAAATTTTCGTTAACTACACTCAAAAATCTTTTGCAAGTTCATGTTTGGCAACCGTCTCCTTCATCTCATCTAAATTGTGATCGTGGAAGTTTTTGAGATCAAATCAGTAGGAAATATGATTAATTAAGGTTCTTGATGTTGTCCTTTGTATTAATTTGCAGGTCGAAGCAGCTTTGAAGAGATTAGACAAATGGGAAGATCGGAAGAAAGAAGCTCTTCTCAAAGGTTGAAATAGGCCCAGAATAGCAAGGGCTTCAACTCAATTCAATATTATATTGTGGACAGCAATCATCAACAAATCAAAGAGAAATGGGGCGAATGAAAAAAGGAAAATAATTAAAGAAACTTGGAATTGATGATTTGTTGTCCATGAATCGTAGATTAACTAAGTTAGTTCTCCTAATTTAAATTCCTTTTCATAAAGAACTAAACACCCGTTCTCTCTGCCTTCTCTCTATTTTCAATTTTCTCTCCACCGTACCTTCTACATAGGAGAGATATCTTAACCTCAAGTTAAGATCTCCCTTTCTCTTTATCTATTTTTTATTTGTTTTTGTTTGGAAAAATTGCAACAATCATCTCTCACATATAGTTGATGAGAAAATTTAGTCTTACAAAATGAAAAAGAGCGATTTTAGTTCTTGATAAATAAAATGATCAAATTTTATCCCTAATCACTTTTCGATAGAATTTTGGCCAGAATAAATTATGTGCATGTCATGAGATCTACTTTTAAAAGGTAAATTTGACAGCTCACTTAACTATGGACCTAAAAATTAAAAAAAAAATGAAATATGTAGTCACTTCCCCTCTTCCTCCACCATCATCATCCTTCATCATTCCCACTCCTACCACATATAGACGTGTGCGCGTGGGGATTTAGAGATCAAGTGTGGTGGTTGGAGGTAGGCCTGTCAACGGTCCGGATCTAGACCCGGATCCGACTCAGATCTATCAAATTTTTATGGGTCCGGGTAGGGATATAATTCTGTTACCCAGACCCAGATCCGGATCCGTTTTATCAAACAAAAAAATGGGTCGGATATGGAATAATGCATTCCGACCTGTATCCAGATATAAAATAGATTAATATATATATATATATATACCCCAAATTTACTTCTATACCCCAAAGGCCCAAACAACTAAATATTATCCAAACCCTAATACACTCCTTACTCTTTAGTTGCCGCACCTCTCAGTCTCTCTTTACTCTCTTTAGTCTTTAGTCTTTACTTCTCTTTTGCTCCTCCATGGCTCCACCTCTAGACTCCAGTGACGAACTGATGATTGACCAAGCCGCACCTCTTCCGTTGCAACTTGGAGATCCATTGTTAAGCTGCACCTCTTCTGTTGCAACTTTGTGATTCGCTTTGTAATTTGTGATTTAGACTTGAATGCCAAATTTGCTACAAAACATGTTTCGTTTTTAATTCTTGTCAAAACAGGTTTCGTTTTTAATTTTGTTGTAAAACAGGTTTTAGCCATTTTTCGGGTAGTCCCGGACCCGAATCCGGGTAGACCTATCGGATCCGGGTCCGAAACATAGAGTAGAAGACCGGTCAGGTAGACGGGCCAGATACGAACCTGGTATAGTATGACGGGTCCGCATCCGAAATAATGAATTTTGGCCCGGATTCGACCTGTAGATTGGTCTAGTTGGAGGAGGAAAGCAGTATACATATATTTGGAATTTTTTAAAATTTTTAGAGAAATAGTTTAATGAGTTACCAAATTTGCCTCTTAACATTTGACTACATGACGTGGACGTCATATACTCCAACCAAAATTCTATCGGAAAAGTGGCTAGGGATCAAAATTGATCATTTTTTATTTGTTAGGATTAAAATCTATCATTTTCGTTCTGAGGAACTAAATTTTCTTATCAACGATATGTGAATGATGATTGGTACAATTTTTCCTTTTTATTTTATGTTTAATAAAATCTCTCCTAAAGTATTCTAGTGAGAGTTTTATTTCCCCTAGTGCTTCCTAGTGAGAGTTTTTTCTTTCCTAAACTATTCTAGCGGGAGTTTTATTTAACTTTTTATTATTTTTTCTCATATCTAAGAGCTTTTGCAAATCTATATATTAGACCTAAAATTTCTTGGATCTTTTCATCAGATCTCAATATCAATTTTGAACTTGAATTAGTTGGATAGCAAATCTGAGGAAATAGACATGCACAAATACTTATGGAGCGGCTTGTGCAATTGGTCAAATATGATGATTTATGATATATAGGGTAATCTTTCTTATTTTATAATTTTATTAAATCTAATGATTTTTTGGATCAAATATATCTGTGATATGTTCTATATAACTTTTGAGAATATTGCAGGTTTTTTTTGTCAAGTAAATCATGTTGGACGACTTCTAACTAGTTTATTTATAATATTAACTTATAGTTTATCAAAAAAAAAAAAACCTATGTTAGTTCTCCTACTTATATTTCATGCAAGCTTCGCAGCTTCTGCTCTTCTGCAAACTTTCTGGTGGGTTCACAATGCAATCTTCTCCTTATTAAACACAACTAAAGTCTCAACCAAACATCAAAATTTCGATCAAATTAGCAAGATCACAAAACTGCAACATCTAAACACACAAAAGTTTAGAAAAAGAACATGCAATTCCTCTTGTGCAAGAACCGCAACAGAGAAGAAAAGAATAAGTTTGCGTGGCTGATGGAAGAGCAACTCCAATCAAGGTTGTTCACAGGTTTTATTCTCTCCCATTTGTGACAAAGGTAAACAACACCACAACAACATAGAAACCATGGCACAAATTTTCTCCTCTCGGATTCACAAATAGGGAAAAACACAGAAGAAAAACCAACAAGAAATTCGGCAGTAAGATTTCAACATTTCTGATGCAAATTAGATGATATATGAGCAGAAAATAGAGGAAAAAGATTACCTTTGGCACTTTAAAAGGCAAAACAAAGCGTAGAACGGCAAAGAAATGAAACCAGGCGTGAACAATCTGAAAGTGGAAAACTACAACCTTGCTGCAAATTTTCTTCCAGGCTGATGACACCGCGAATTTGGACCTCAATTCGATGGCCTTATAGTTATCCTTCCTCTATTTTTCCTGGACAAAAGTTTCTTTAATGCACCCAGGAAAGTGGAAAAATCAAGAAGTAGTTCCAAACCTCAAAGCTTGATCGAAAAATGATGAGGAAATAGGCTGACGGATCAGCCTGACAGCCACTTTTTGCAAAAAAAATTTCTTCTCTCTTCTCTCTCGTTTGCTCTTTCTTTCTCCCTTTCGGTTTTTCCGCCGCCCCTTCTCTTTTTTCTCTCTCTAAAACTATCTTTTGAAGCCTTTTATACGAAACAAGGATTGCTAAACCCTCATATCAATGGTTCCTAAGAAAACCAAAATTTTGCTGCAATTTTTAGAGCCATTAGATGGCTTAATTCTGGAACTTTCTGGGTGATTCGAATTAGAGTGAGGTGGCAAAAGGTTTGGGAAAAAGAAAAGCAAGAAAAATGAGTGGAAGATGGGGCGAGATTCTGCAGCTGCAATCTTTGTACTACCACTCCTTCACGGCTTCTGTACGTACTCTTCTTTTTTTTTTTTTTGAGATCGGATTTGATTTTTTTTCTTTTCCTTTCTTTTCTTTTTAATTTCCTAAAAATGAATTGAAATGATTTTCTTAAGAAATAAAAATATCATGAGACGGAATGAATAAATAAAACAAAATAAAATAAATGCAAAATTTTGGTGTCTACACAACTGATTAAATAGAGAATTGAGTAACTTTCCAATACAAGTCTACTCAAAAAATCGCTTGGCAAACACTCAATCAAACCCAGTCAAAACTGGGTTTAATTGCAAATCGGCAAAATTGGAACCAAGTTTTATTACTTTTCTTTTTTGCTGACTTTTTTCAGCTATTGATTTCTCATTTTTTCCTATGTCCTCTTTATTTTTTTAATTATTTTGTCTAGCAGGAAAGGAGAAGGGTTTGCGAAGCGGGTAAGGGCAGGGCAATTAAAATGCAGAGCCTCTATGTTCTGAAGTCTCAATTTTAGTCACTAAACTATCCTCTTCATCTCTAAATCCTATTTCATATCTCCAACAATCAAGGATATTTGAAATCAAAAAGGAAAAGTTTTAACAAAATAGCAAGAAAAGGAAGAAAATGTAGGTCTATTATCTATCAAAAATGTATAATCTAAAATAGGAGAGAGAAGAAAAAGAACAAAAGAGAATGAAATAAAGAAAGGGGAGAATAGCCGCCTATGTGAAGATATGAAATTGAAAAAGGAATCGTCAAAAAAAAAAAAAGGATAAGAATACCAAGGAAGCCCGGAAGCCTGGAACCGTCGTCTGAAGTAGGGGTGTTTCACGAATCGAACTCAAATACGAGCTCGACTCGAGCTCGTCAATATCGAACTCGAGCTAATTAAGTCTATCTCGAACTCAAGTTCGAGCTCAAAAACATTAAGCCGCTCGCGAGCTCAATTATATATTTTTTTTTTATTTTTTATTTTTTATTTTAATAGTAAAATTACATATATATCCATAATATTTTATTATTTGTTAAAAATTATTATTTTATTCATTTTTAAAAATAAATAATTATTTTTTATTTTTTAAAAATAAAATAATAATAATAATTTTTTATTTTTTAAGCTTGAGCTCGTCGAGCTCGAGCTTGATATTTTGAACTCGTCGAGCTCGAGCTCGAGCTCGAGCTTCACAAAATTAACTCTAGCTCGGCTTGATTAGCCAAAGCTCGACTCGAGCTCGACTCGTTTGCACCCCTAGTCTGAAGTTGCCCATGATGAGTGCTGAGATGAATGCTGGGAAAATGAAGTATAACAAGATATTGCTTTTCAAGTTTAAAACTTTTTAAATATTTGGTTTTGACATCTGAATGTGTTAAATAATGATAAATACAGTTCTAAACTTCTATGTGCAACTTTAGCTTTTATACATTTACAAATGAGTTTGAATTTGTTCATCCTCTTAAAAAATTTTACAATGTGCATTTGAATCTTAAAAACATTAACCAATAAATTAAAAAAAACTTGATTTTTTGTTTTATTTTGATTTATTATTTGTTGACTTTACAATTAGTTATCTTTTAGGAACTTGATGGGCAAGGAATATAATGGTGAAAATAAATAACTACTACATTAATAGTTATTTTTCTATGTTATTTACTTATATAAAATGAATAAATATTTATGACATCATGATAGTGTTACCTGATTCAATTTCGTTCAAATCCATTGAACTTGATCCCTAAACTCAGCTGAGTCATTGTCCGGTCCGAACTTCAAAACATAGTAGATTACCTAAGCTAGTTCTCCTGCAAAATGGAATTTTATGCATCTTAGAAAGGGACCATTCTACGTTTGGTCCCCAGTGTTGGTTTATGGGTCACTTGGTCGCAAAAGTTTTGCTGAAAGGACAATCAAGTTTCTATGTTTGAACCAAATAATTGATGGAAATTCTTTTAATACACACTGCGGAATCCATTTAGGCATTCACTTGCACTTAGATGATCGAAATTAGGAAAGTAAAATACCATCTCTTCTCAAGTTAATACCCTGCATCAAAATACCATTTCGCTTATAATAATTACGGGAGATCAAGAACCGAAATTCTCAAAATATTGAAAGTTGAATTGACTTAGTTGCTAGTTTACCCTTTAAACGTATGCAAGCGAAATGCTTTAGTAGTACGAGGATGATATCACTCTCAACACCCAAAATAATTATTGTTAGCGTACAGAATGAATTAGGCCTTTTCATCAACTTGATAAAGATATTAAGTTGATGATAAAATAATTATTGTTAGAGTACAGAATCTGGTCGCATTACCACCAGTGTTTCAAGTTGATGACAAAATAATTAAGGATTTCCTGTTACGAGTCCCTAATGGGTTTATGTTAGTACACTTAAATTACTCTTTACAAACAAAGTGAATATACACAATTTCAATTATTCCCCTCTCCTATATTTAGGCACTTTTCCAATTTTATTATACTTTTATTTAAAAAATAATAATATTTGAGTTCCCTTTAACGAGCGTCCAATGTGTACCTGTTAAACAAGTTGAATTATTAATAAGAGTGGTACCTATTAACCAAATTGAATCGTTAATAAGATTGAAAAGAAGAGGTATTGAAAAGAAGATGTTCTGAACCTATTATTGTAATAGCATATTTCCAATAAGCGTTTCTATGTAACCTCATTAACAATATTAATTTGATGAAGAAAGAGAGGATCTCCCTTATTATAAGACTCAGATCCACTTGAATATAACCTTAAACTCGGCGTACTGTTTGGTTGCTTTCATTTTCTGATACCAACCTCATATTTAACTTCTAAATTTGGAATATCAAGATGAATGGTCGCCCCAAGTTATCGCAAAGTGTCACAACCTGAGATTACTCTAACCGTCTTCTTATGCATACATGCATATACATTCATATATATACTTGAAGAACCAAAACAAAATAATGTACCTTTACACGTTCCATTAGTCATACTCCCAAAATACCAAAAGGGCTTGGCATTTTGGTACATTGCAAGCCAAGCTTTCTTTTGGTTTTTGGGAAAAAATGGCTACATTGAGAATAATGTTTGTGTTCTTTCTGGTCTCACTTATGTTTTCGGCAAGTCTTGCAGCCAGAAATGGACAAAGGTTCATCAATTATGCAGATCTCGTCCCTGATACAACTAAATGTTCCCACAGAAAGGGCAGCCATTACGGTGAAAATTGCTATTCGCTCCATCCAGTTAATCGGTACAATAGAGGCTGTGAGACAATCAAAGGTTGTCGGCAAGGAGGAATTCCATGAAGGGAGGAATTTGCCTCAAGAAGTGGTTCGTGAAAAGGTCTCTAATTAATTTGTCTCGAGTTAAACAAAGATAGAAAGTTCAAAACTTTGCCACCTTTTCATAGTTTGTTTCCATACACTGTTAATTCCTCAATATTACGAGTTTAAGGAATATGGATATCAGAGCTTAGAATTAACATATCACCGTGATTGCATTTTATAAGAGTCTTGTAGTGTCTCCAATCAGAATCTACGAAAAAAAAAAAATTAACTACTATAATTGTACCACTCCCAAAATTAGGGGCTGCAAATGATATCAATCCAAAACCTAGCTATTTTTTCACTATTCGGGCCCTCAAAGGAGTGGGCAAAGGCAAACCTTAGGAATTAAACTTGGCCTAGGCAAGGTGAAGGACATAGCCTTGCAAGTTCCATGCATTAAGTCAACCGGTAAGGTATTACAATTATACTTTCCAAAAACATAGAGTAATATAAGTAGTATTCTTTCTGTTTCATTAAAAGTCTAATACTTTTTATTTTAGAATGTTTCATAATATTGGCCATCCTATCAAAATCAAAGTTACTTTTAATTTTTTTTCAATGTTATTCTCATCTTTATTTATATTTTATAATAAGTTCAAATTTTAAAATTTAAATCTTAGAGAGCAATTTTGAAAACAAATTCATTAATATCACTATCAAGTTGCTATTCTTAAAAGGTTAAAATTTCAAAATACGACAAACAAGTTTAGACGGAGGAAGTAATATATTTTAATATCTTCGTCAAATGGTTTGAATGATTAAGTCAAAAATAAAATTCAATATGTATCATTCTTCAGCCTTGTAAACTATAAAAGTATACTAGTTTTTTTCTAAAGGAGAAGAGAGAGTAATTTCACTATAAATTTTTTAAAAAAATATATATTTAAAAGAGAGTCTAAGGTTTACAAGGAAAATGACTCGAGAGTCAAATTAAAGGTTTCACCATCACTATTTAATGGCTTTATAAAATAATCTGAGTTGAGGACAAATTATGAACATCAAATACTAAGAAGGATAAGCAAATGTCAAGTATCGAGCTGCTTAATGGTACAGTAGTGGAAGCGGCTTGCACCAATGTTTTTAAATTCGGATGGTAGAGTAAACTGAAAAACCTTCCGGTTTGTATTTTGATATGCTCAACCGATTTAACTCCAGTTCAAAGGTTTAATAAATTTTTTTATTTATTTGAGCATTAAAAATTTTGAATAAAACTAAAAGAGTTGTTTTATAAAATAAAATTTTAATAAAAACCGGTTGAACCTCTCAATTTTTACAATTCAACTGATTCTTGACCGAGTTTAATCGGTTTAATTAATTCTTTGGATTATGCATTGAATCGGATGGAGGCATGGCCGACCAATCTGATCCAATTTTCAAAACACTAACTTATATTTCTTAACCATGAGATCTCGAGTTTTAAACTCACAGAAATGAAAAAGATAACGTTGGGAGAGTTTTTCCCTGCAAAGGGCCCGATCCGACTCAAATAGAATTAATTGCAACGGTAAAACGAATCGGATACCTGTGATTTATACCCACAAATTTTTTTTCCTTCCTTCGAAAAGCGTAAGGCTCAAAAGTTTGGAAGAAACATGGATCAACAATGTTTCCAAAATGAGCATACACTGATTGGGCTTTGCCGTTGGGTTTCAACAAACCTAGCAGAGTCATTTCCTTACAAAATCCAATTGGAAATCTAACACATTTAAACAATTCAATGGGCCGTATTTGACCAAACCACCGCGCTGAGCGAAGTTTAGTAGCAAATGATCAAAATCTGCCAAATTTTGAAGGACCATTGTACCAAACTAAGCATAATTTATAATTTTTTTTAACAGGGTGAGATTTAGGAATTGGGGAGGGTGCAGAGTGAGTTAGAACCCATAATTTATACTTCTCGTTCCCTATTCTAAATTATGTTTTTCCATGTAGCATTGAGACCAAAAATACATGATAAACCTGAGCAGAAAATTGAAGAGTAAGAACATCATGTGGATGGATTCAATTGTTCCTCAAATAAAGCATTTTTTTTTTACCAACTGTAAATATATAATGATATGGAAAAGGCAAATCATTTCTACCATCCAAAGAACTAAAAGGGCTTACTTTATGTCATAAAGGCCTTGGTCTAGTGGCCAAAATTGAAACTCCATAATATAGAGGTTTTGACATTTGATCTTCCTACTCCCTCCCCGTTTCTTAAATCATGCTCTTCTTCTATTGAAAATTTTTTTTAAAAAAAAAAGAGGCAAAAACGCCTACTATAAAGTGTGGCTAGTCACATTATTCATTTTTTTCTTAAGTAAAACAGAAAAGGTAGGACAAAGCACTAAAGAATAAGAGTAGCATCTATGTGCAAAACCTCATTCTAATTCGAGAAACAAAAAGCCTTAGCTATTGACTATCCTCAAGGTCTCCGGACGTCGAAGCAATATGAGCTCTAATAGGTCCCTACCTAAATTTTGGCATAATATGTGACAATATCAACATAATCGCATCCATACAATTGAATGCTACGTCGAGAACAAAAATTGAATAACAAAGCAAAGTTTCTATTACACATATTGTGTTATTTTGGCACACTTTTTGTAAGTAGAAAGAGATTGTAAGTAGAAAGTCTTGAATAGAGTGTGATAAGTAGCTTGTTGCAATAATTGCATGCCCCAGCTTTTGAGTTTATGAATAAACACTGCAAAAAAAAAAGGTTCCTTTTGATCGGCCAATATTTCTGCATGACTACTGGACAAACAATACAAAATGAAACTGCTATTTTCTTAACTAAATCCCAAGTTTAGTAGTATACTATTGCCACTGTAAGAAATTAAGTTCTACTCTTGCTTAAGTTGATCAATAGCAAATTTAACATGTTTGATCTTGTATTAGAATTATTTTGAACGCGCATTCATAGTTTATTACTATGTATATTGATTACTTGCAAAAATTGGTGAGCCATTTATCATTATTTATAGTGTTAACAAGTCCATCGACAGCTTTTTTTTATTTGTCAGTTGTCTTATTTTGAACGTCCATTCATAGTTTATTTGTAGTGTTTACTTGGAGGGAGAAGGGAATTAAAACCAAAAACTTTAGGTTCTAAAGCATCAATCTTAGTCACAAGTTGAGTGACAGTTATCTATTCTATATTGATAAAATGATAGCAATAGACACAGTACAAAGGTTAGTTAAGTAAGATCTATGGCCATGCTGAAGTTTGGTTTCGACACTTTATAGTTTAAAAGAAAATCTATGAATAAATGCTAATAAACACTCCACCATTTTCATTGTATACAAGTCTACGAAGTCCTATCAACTACATTTGCTGGACAGTCAAATTGTCCTGAGTTCTGAAAGTAAAAAATAGGCATTGAATTTGATTTCACATCAAGAAATTATTGTACAGTAAAAAAATGGACTGTAGGGATTACTGGTTAAAGAACTTTCTTGCTTCTCGATAAATTCAACAGGCAGAAGGTTTTTTTTTATTTCTCTTATTTTGGGAAATATGCTAATGTTGCATGATATATTAATACTTGCATATGTTTATTTATCTAGCCAGTTTTATGATCTAAATGAAATTTGTTGCAGCACAACAATTTCTGGATGGGTATTTATGGTCTCAGTTGGATTTAATGCAGCAGCAAGGTAGGCCTTTGATTTTGAAATGTCGATAATTGTTCAGTACTTATTTACTGGTACTATACATATGGCTTAGAACATGAGGAAGAAGTAAAAATAAAAGAAAAAAAATCTTTTCTAAGAATTCTAGTTGGTAATTTCCCAAAGAGAAGATGAACTTGTTTACTTATTCTTGCATTTTAAGTTTGCAAAAATGATAAAAACTTGTGTAAGAGAAAGTTTTTCTAGAATAGGACATTGATTGCTTGCTTGATACTGGTTAAGTCCTTACCAAACTTTGAAAGGGACATCCGTGAAAGGCCAATTTCAAGTACTGCTAAAACAAACGAATGAAGAAATTTCACCGATGTTGACGGTACAGTTCCGTGGATGCAGCAGCATGTTTTTGAATAAATTTTCATAATTGGATTGGAACAATTGGGATCATTTATGAGAGTTGGTATTCCCAATTGAGCTTGTAAATTCATCCTAATTTGAATATGATTAATCTTATATATACTGTTATTGTATACGCAATCACCATTAGATATATGATATATGTGCAAAATTTAAATTTAAAATTCAAAATTTACGTATGTATTACTCATTTGAATACTACCAAATATTCATAGCATCTTGTAAAAATTAATCGCATTTAAGATTATGTCAAATTAAGCTAAAGAGGTCTTAGATTAGTAGAAGACATAATTTTGATTAAAATTGACTCACATAATAAATTACCTATCATGATTGTCATTTTATTGTTGTTGTAGCTAGGTATCTTTATCTTTGTTTAAATATGGACCGATTGTCCTGACAGAAAATTTAATTAAATAAAGTGTCCAACAATTTCTTATTCATGTGTGTTGTAGTATATAATTTGGACTGATCAAGATTCTGAAATAATTACCAGTATGAGAGTTAGCAATGAACTTGGAGCAGGACATCCAAAATCAGCAGCATTTTCAGTGGTAGTTGTGAATGTGATCTCTTTCATAATTTGTGTGATTGCGGCAATTGTCATCCTTGCTCTGTGCCGGGTTTTGAGCTATGCATTCACGGAAGGTGAAGTGGTTGCAGATGCTGTCTCTAATCTTTCCCCACTTCGGGCCCTCACTCTTGTTGTTAATGGCATCTGAAGAGGTGATTTTCGGGATCCACAGGCGGTCCCACAAAGCGTGAGTGAGCTCCTGAAGTGGATACTGCCTCACGGAAATCACCTGCTCAAATTATTAGAGGTGGGGCTAAGTCTCCCGATTTTCTTCCGATGATCTAATTAGTTTAGATTAAGAGGGAATTTAGTGAGAGTTTTGGAATAGTGCTTCTTACAGAGTATTTTTTCTCGTCCCTTTTCTGAGTGAGATTTCTGTATTTATAAGGGACAATTGGGAAGGAACAGCGGTAGGGATCAACTTCCCAAGTCCTGACAGACTGAGCATGTCAGTCTGTCCCCACAGGTCTGTCAGACAGGCTTTATCAGACGTCTTGTTCCCCTGTGGGTGTCAGTCTGTGACCTAATCTCAGCCGTCCCATCAGCCACAGTGGAACCTCACGGTGGCCACCGCGATGGCCGAGATGATCGGGACGGATATTGGAGCCTCAGGAGTACCCACCTCGGGTCGGCATGACGAGTCCGAGGTGGAATTCAAGGCCGAAGTGGAATTTGGGTGAGGTGGAGCCTGCTTAGCGGAGCCGGGCCGAAAAGACCATCCTCAATAAGCCCCCCAAGCCTCAGGAAAGAAAAGGTTTCTTGTTGCCTTTCTAGGGGCTTCCGTATAAACACAGCAGGTCATCAGAGTGTCAGGGCGATGAACCGTCAACTCAGTGAGAAAGTGTGGGGTGATGAGATGGCTGTCAGTCATAATGACAGTATGTGAAAGGACGCGTGATATGGGGGAGGAATGATGGCTGGTCATAAATGAGGAGAGAGGGTGCATCCTCGGAAAACTCGAGGGACGTTGCCCTTTCGTCTTCCACTATACTTGTATAAATAGGAGGGTTCTTCCTTGCTATTAACTCTTTTACCGTAGAAATTTACAGCAACCCTATAGTGAATCGTCCGAGGTCAGAGCGAATATCCGAAATGAGAGAGAATACCCGAGCTGCTTCAACTACTCACCCGAGCCCTCTTTCTTTCATAAACAGTAAGTCTAACTCTCCTTTTACCTTCTGTACTATGGCTCGGGTAGCCCACACACATAAGGAAACAGTCCGAACTACGACACAATGGAGAGGCCTGACCTGGCCTAAGAGGAAGAGAGTTCTTCATCGACTTCGAGGGAAAAAGAAGTCGAGGTATCCGGTGGGGACGAGGCGTCTCAAGACCAGGGCCAAGAAGGATTCGAAGTGCTGTACAATGATGAACTGGGATCCGATGTGCCCCGGGACGAGGGAATGCAGGAGCCAGCCACCCCTCCAGATCTCTCTGCCGTGGACTTCGGTCAACTCCCATTGTTCAGCAGTGTCATCGGCCAGACCACGGTGAAAGAGGTGATTCGGAAGTACCCTTTCCGTCGACACTATAGAATTTACCCACCTCAGGCGAACCAAACAGTCGAGATACCCCCAAATGGTAGGGTGGTCATCTATGTTGACCAGTTGGAAGTCGAGCTGATAATGCCCACTACAAGTTTTTTCGGGACTGTCTCAAGTACTGGGGTGTGAGAATCACCCAATTGGTCCCAAACGCGATGCAAATACTCATCGGATTCGAGATGCTTTGCCGAGAGTAAGGCATGAATCCTACAGTAAATCTCTTTCGCCGCTGCTACACCATCAAGAACAGTGGGAGCGAGAAATGATGGTTTTACTTCGGGAACCGAAGCAAGCACGTCCCGAAGTTAGTTGTGGACGCTCTTTCATCCATAAAGGAGTGGAAGCGCAACTTCATCTTCGTCCCTGCCGAGAACTTCCCCAGGGGATTCTGGTGGATGCCCCCTATTTCGGTGAAGGATCCTTCCCTGGGTCAACACAAAGAGGAGAACTTTCGCAAACTCCTAGGGTCGGACCTCAGGATCAACAGTTGGACTTATCCTAAGGCAGTTCTCGTAAACAGCGGGATAAGCCGAGCTTTAATCAGCCCGGATTGCCCTCTTTATTTCTCTACTCGATTTGAAAAATATTTTATTTTTCAATTCATTATTTCATTTTGTTTTGTTTCTTTTGATTCTTATTAATCCTTCTTCATTGTGTAGTGGTAAGAGTTTCGAATCTTATCATCTCGGGCGCAGCTACAGTGGCTAAGAAACCACAGAAGCGGAAAACTCCTGCCCAGATCTCGGGAGTACAGAAGAAGAAGGGTACCCTGGGTGCCACAACCAGCACACCAGTACCAATCATTCTCGAGGACACCTCACGGACTATGGCCATTCCTGAAGGAGTGGCTACCCGAAGTGTAACCATTGCCGCTCCTCCGCCGGGCCGGGGTAAGCAAATCCAGACGCCCGAGGTACCGGTCACAGGGTCGTCCCTTTGGAATCGGTACCTCGTGCAACCCCAACCTGAAGGGGAGGATAAAAAGCACCCCGGTTGGCGCTGGTGCTCGAAGTGGGATGTGAGCGTCAATGACAGGTGTAAGGACCCTAAGGTGGCCCATCATTTTTTGGTCCACTCCAGCCTGCCCAAGGACCACGCCTTTGCCAAGAATATCACTTCTGACGAGCTGATGCAAAGCACTTTTGTGGTGTGGGCTTCCACCTCGGCCTTTCTCTCTGAGCTGATGCAGAGGTACATCAACATGGTTGAGAGCCAGCCCTCCACTGAACTCTTGGATAAGGTTTCCCTGCTAGAGAAACAGCTGAAGTTGGCCGAGACGGAGAGAGCTCAGACCCTCAAACAACGAGACACTGCGGTGGCCGAAATGGAGTGTTAATGCGCAAATTAGGTAGTTTATTTGTTAATATTTCCCCCTTTATTTTGACCAAATGTTGTGATAATGTGCCAGATTCTACTTATATTTGAATTTTTGTGTGATTTCTAGGAACTTCAAGTCAATTGAGGCAGAAAAGGAGAAATTGAAGCCTAATTGAGGAAATTCCATTAAGAAAATCTTGATACAAGTTTCTTAGTTGATACTTGAAAACCGCTACATCAGGGATGATGGGGTGTGGAAACCATCCAGGAGTATTCATCTACAATGCCCTGTTCGGTTGATGATTGTTACTGCATCAAGTTAGCAAGCGTTTTGGGCTTTTGCTTTTGGTTAGTTTACAGTAAAGAACAGTACAACTGATGCAGTAGAAAGCCCGCATCCCATTGAACTTCAATTGCACACAAGGCCCATTTTTGGAAAAAAGAAGAAAGAAATGCTAAAGAAGCCCTGGGGGGACGCTAGGTAAAACGAGACCTCTGGTTCAACTGAAGGGGATTAGAAAAAAGAAAAAGGAGAAAACGGCAGGGTAGAAGACTCTGAAAATCAACGCAGGCCATTCTGTTCCGTCCCGTTCTTCCTCCCTTTTCCCAATTTATTTTTCTTTTTCAATTAAGAACTCGAGTAGTACTTTTGGCTGCAATTCAACTATGAGGAGTGGCTAATTTCTTCATCTAGTCAGAGGTTAAATCGAAGCTTTGGTTCGACAAAACTGTAAGATCGAATTGATTTCCCTACGTTCTTTAATTTGCAAGTATTTATATATTTCCTGTTCACTTATGCATATGATTATTTCTTGCAATTAAATACTTGATCACTGTTTAATTGTGTGAGTAATTAACAGTCATCTAAGAGTGCTCAATCCGTAATTGTTGGGTAATTTTAGTGCATGTGGCAAGTGACATGATTCAATTGTAGTAGAAACTTTTGAATTGTTGTTGCGGAAATATATGATATAGCCTAAATAAACCGAGCCTGTGTGTTTGTTGGTTATAATTGGTGGCCAGTCTAATGATTAATGCTGTCAATAGGTTAAATCCTAAGAGCGTGTTTAGGTCTGCTTAATTGGCTAGGGCAATAACCACAGAGCTTGTTGTGGTTATCGAATCAGGAAGGTTAGGCAGGTTGTCAGAGCTTGTTGACAACCATAACCAGTTTATTTGTAAATGAAAGATTTTATCTCTGCATCTGTGATCAATGATTCGAACCATTAGTGGAGATTATACATTTGACTAGAGATTTTCCTTCCGTTAATTTACTTTATATTTATTGTTATTTATTTTATCTGCGATTGTCTTATTTTTAATTTGAGCAATTAAATTAGACAGTTCCATATCAATTCCCCCCATTTTTATTTAATGTTACATTCATTCAAAATAAATTCCCAAGTCCCTGTGGATTCGACCCTGCTCACTGCTATATTCGAATTTTGTCTTTCACGTAATTAATATACTTTGGTATATCGGATCAAGCAAACTCTGGCACCAGGGTGAAGCTAGTAACCCATTGCACAGCCTAAGTCCCTGCTCCAGTACCATAGTGGACTTAATTCGTGACTTAAGAGTAGGAATTTTATTTTTGCTGGTTTGACACCCACCAAATTTTGGCGCCGTTGCCGGGGACTTGGTGTCAAAATAAATTTATTTTCTTTGAATTTTATTTTCTTTGTTTATTTTTTATTTTTATTTTTATTGTTACTGGTTTATGCCTAGATCTTCTCGTACAGGTGAACTGCAATATAATCCTGAGATAGAGAAGACTGCTCGTGCATTGAGAAAAGCAACAAGAGAACGAGCAGAGGCATCCTCCTCATCTACTGGACATAATTCAGTAGTAGATTTTGTGGATTCATTTAGTGAGACGGAAGAGATAAATAGCACCATGGCTAATGAACGGACATTGAGAGAATTGGCTGCACCAGATTTAAATCAACAGCCCCTATGCATTACTTATCCTACATTAGAGGTTGCATTTGAGTTAAAATCTGGACTAATCCATTTACTTCCTTCTTTTCATGGCTTACCAGGTGAAGATCCCCACAAGCATCTCAAAGAATTCCATGTGGTTTGCTCGACAATGAAACCCCAGGGAGTCACAGAGGAGCAAATTAAATTAAGAGCTTTCCATTTTTCTTAGCCGATAAAGCTAAGGATTGGCTCTATTATCTGCCCTCTGGGTCAATATCCACATGGACAGACATGAAGAAGCATTTTCTAGAAAAATTCTTTCCTGCATCCCGAGCTGCAAGCATTAGGAAAGACATCTGTGGAATTCGACAATTCAATGGAGAGACTCTACATGAATATTGGGAAAGATTCAAGCAACTATGTGCTAGTTGTCCTCATCATCAAATTCCTGACCAACTCCTCATCCAGTATTTTTATGAGGGTCTGTCCCAAACTGACAGAAGAATTATTGATGCTGCCAGTGGGGCTCCTTAGTGAATAAAACACCCACGGAGGCAAGAAGTTTGATATCGAGTATGGCTGCAAATGCTCAACAATTTGGAGACAGGCAGGATAACACAACTCGTAGAGTCAATGAGGTAAGTAATTCTTCAATAGAGCAAAGATTAGATTGTCTAACTTCTTTGGTTGAAAAGTTAGCTATAGGACAAATGCAGCAATTGAAAACATGTGGAATCTGCTATGGTTCGAGTCATCCAACAGATATGTGCCCCACACTCCAAGATGATTCGACTGAGCAGGCTAATGCAGTTGGATTTCCAGGACCACCTCAGAGGCGGTATGATCCCTATGCAAACACCTATAATCCAGGATGGAGGGATCATCCTAATTTTAGTTATGCAGCAAGGCCACCAGGATTTCCACAACAGCCACAATATCAACCTAGACCTCAACTTTCACAGCAACAATCTGCTCCTAAATCAGGTATGTCACTTGAGGATATTGTGAAATCTTTGGCTACTAACACTCAACAATTTCAACAGGAGACGAAAACTAGCATTCATAATTTGGAGAATCAAATGAGCCAGTTAGCTTCCACAGTCAATAGATTGGAGTCCCAATTATCTGGAAAGCTACCTTCGCAGACAATTGTCAACCCCAAGCAAAATGCCAGTGCCATCACATTAAGAAGTGGCAAAGAGTTGCCTGAGCCGAGCAAGAGAATTTCTGAACAAGCAATCGAGGAAGAGCTCGAAAAAGAGGGGAATGTGTCTCAACCTAGGGCCTTGGAACAACCAGATTTTGGAGAAAAATCAACACAAGTGGTTACACCTCCGCCTCCATTTCCTAGTCGACTGGCAAAGTCCAAAAAGCAAGAGCAAGAACAGGAGATTTTGGACACTTTTCGAAAAGTTGAGGTAAATATCCCTCTTTTAGATGCAATTAAGCAAATTCCTAGATATGCTAAATTTTTGAAGGAGTTATGCACTGGTAAGAAAAAGTTGAAAGGAAACGAGAAAGTGCATATGGGAGAAAATGTCTCGGCAGTTCTGCAGAAAAAATTGCCTCCTAAATGCAAGGACCCGGGTATGTTTACTGTCCCTTGTAAAATAGGCAATATTAAAATTGAAAAAGCTATGTTGGATTTGGGTGCTTCGATAAATGTTATGCCTCGTTCTATTTATAATTTGATGAACTTTGGGCCTTTAAAAGAGACGGGCGTAATAATTCAACTGGCTGATCGATCAAATGCCTATCCTGATGGAGTTTTGGAGGATATTTTAGTGCAAATTGATAATTTGATTTTTCCTGCAGATTTTTATGTGCTTGATATGGAGGATGATAATTCTAATTCATCTCCAATACTGTTAGGGAGACCATTTTTGAAAACTGCTAGAACAAAAATTGATGTTTTCACTGGCACATTGACTATGGAATTTGATGGTGATGTTATTAAATTTAGTATTTATGATGCCATGAAATATCCTGGTGAATCTCATTCAGTTTTTGTTATAGATGTAATTGATTCTTTGGCGCAGTAAAATTTTGAATTTAATAATGACGATGCGTTGAAGGTTGCTATTTCTACTGGTCTCTGTCAGGAAAATTTGCAAAAGATAAAAGGGAAGTTTGTTTTTCCTTTTGAATTGCAGGAAGTTATTTTTGAATTGAATTCTCTTTGTCCAGAATTTTCCAATGTGTCTTACTTGGAATTACCTTTGTCTCATTCACAGCTTTTGCCATCTATTGTGCAAGCCCCGAAGGTGGAATTAAAGCAGTTACCGGATAATTTAAAGTATGCATTCTTGGGAGATGGAGATACACTCCCAGTAATAATTTCCAGTAAATTGACTGCTTTAGAGGAAGAAAAACTAATTCGGGTGTTGAAGGACCACAAGGAGGCAATAGGATGGACAGTGGCTGACATAAAAGGATTAAGTCCAGCCACTTGCATGCATCGCATCTTGTTAGAAGATGGTGCTAAGCCTTCGAGAGAGGTTCAAAGGAGATTGAACCCACCAATGATGGAGGTAGTGAAGAATGAAGTTTTAAAACTTCTTGACACAGGTATAATCTATCCCATTTCGGATAGTAAGTGGGTAAGTCCTGTTCAAGTAGTTCCTAAAAAGACAGGAATTACTGTTATTGAAAATCCTAAAGGTGAGTTAGTGCCCACTCGAGTTCAAAATGGGTGGAGAGTTTGTACCGATTTTAGAAAATTAAATGCATTAACTCGTAAAGATCATTTTTCATTGCCTTTTATTGATCAGATGTTGGAAAGGTTGGCAGGAAAATCTCATTATTGCTGTCTTGATGGTTGAAGAGGTGAATTCTGACCGGCTAGAGTGAACCGAAAGTTGGGAATGCTACAGTTGAAGAGGTCACTGCGGTCTTCGTTACCTGCTTAAATTACAAGAGGGGCTGAATCCCCCGGTAGAACTCCGAAACTCAAGTCAGTTCGAAATTAGAAAAAATAGTTTAAGAGAGAATCAGTGTATAGTTTTGTTACCAGAAAGATTGATCGTCCTCCTCTTAGTAGAAGTCTTGAATATTTATAGAGGATGGACAAGAAAAAGGGACTGCTTGCACAGGTCCCTAGAGATCTGACAAGGTCAGCGTATCAAGGTGACTTGATGGGCTCTGCGGAAAGGTGCGCCGGAACAGTCAGGTGTCAGGCGGCGCATGTCAGAGCAGCTTTGTCAGAAGTGTCAGAGGTGTCAGGGGTGTCGGAGATCATGTTCCACAACTCCGGTTGCCAGGTCATTATACTTCACCTCGGCTTTATGAAGGAAGGCATTGGCCGAGGCAGTAGAAGGGCCGAAGTCACTCCTGATGGTGATAGGCCGACGTGGTCGGAACCGATCTACCTCAGGACGGGACCCCAGCACTATCCGAGCTGGAAATACCCTCCACAATGGTTTTTCAGGTTTTCTACAAATTCCAGTGGCGCCTGAAGATCAAGAGAAAATCACATTTACTTGCCCTTTTGGTACATTTGCCTATAGACGAATGCCTTTTGGTCTTTGTAATGCGCCTGCTACATTCCAAAGGTATATGGTTAATATATTTTCTGATTATGTGGAGAATATCATAGAAGTGTTTATGGATGATTTTACTGTCTATGGTAATTCTTTTGATGAATGTTTAACTAACCTCACAAAAATTCTTAAAAGGTGCATTGAGACTAATCTTGTCTTAAATTATGAGAAATGCCATTTTATGGTAGACCAAGGCATAATTTTAGGCCATGTGGTATCTGCAAAAGGAATTGAGGTAGATAAGGCTAAGGTAGAAATTATCAAATGTTTACCTTACCCTGCAAGTGTGCGGGAAGTTCGCTCTTTTCTTGGCCATACAGGTTTTTATAGGCGTTTCATCAAAGATTTTTCAAAGATATCCCATCCTCTATGCAAATTACTTCAAAAGGATGTGGTATTTCATTTTGATGATAATTGCAAGAGTGCATTTGACACGCTCAAGGGATCATTGACTTCAGCACCAATGGTTCGACCACCAAACTGGAGTCTTCCTTTCGAGATAATGTGTGATGCCAGCAATTTTGCTGTTGGTGCAGTACTTGGCCAGAAAGAGGGTGGAGCTTCTTATGTCATTTATTATGCCTCGAGGACCTTGGATGGTGCCCAGTGCAATTATTCGACTACGGAAAAGGAGCTTTTAGCTATTGTTTTTGCTTTAGAAAAATTCCGTTCTTATTTACTTGGCACTAAAGTCATTATTTATTCTGACCATGCAGCTTTGAAATATTTGCTCAACAAGAAAGAGGCCAAACCACGACTTATAAGGTGGATTCTCCTACTCCAAGAATTTAATCTGGAAATTAAAGACAAAAGGGGTGCTGAAAATATGGTTGCTGATCACCTCAGTCGTTTGATCAATAGTGAAGGACCTGCTCCCTTGAAGGATAATTTTCCAGATGAGCATCTTTTTGTAGTTCAAAAGACAACTCCCTGGTATGCTGATTTAGTGAATTATCTTGTTACTAGAACGCTACCTAATGATTTGTCTAGAGCTCAAAAGGAAAAAATTAAAAGTGATGTTAAATATTATGTGTGGGATGAACCATACTTGTGGAAATATTGTTCTGATCAAATTATTCGCAGGTGTGTGTCTGAAGAAGAGGTTCCATCAATTTTATCTTTTTGTCACTCATATGCGTGTGGTGGACATTTTGGCCCTAAGCGAACTGCAAGAAAGGTTTTAGAGTGTGGTTTATTTTGGCCAACTTTGTTTAGTGATGCATACTTATTTTGTAAATCATGTGCAAATTGTCAAAAGACAGGTAATTTAAGCCATAGAGATCAAATGCCTCTTACTCCTATACTGGTTTGTGAAATTTTCGATATATGGGGTATAGATTTTATGGGTCCATTTCCTTCCTCTTTTGGTAATATGTATATATTACTTGCAGTTGATTATGTCTCAAAGTGGATAGAGGCTAAGGCAACTAGGACTGACAATGCTAAGGTTGTAGTTGATTTTATTAAATCTCATATTTTTGTCAGGTATGGCACGCCAAGAGCAATTATCAGTGACCGAGGGACACACTTCTGCAATCGAGTAATGGAAGCATTGTTGAAGAAATATGGCGTCACTCACCGGGTTTCTACGTCCTATCATCCGCAGACTAGTGGTCAAGCAGAAATCTCCAATAAAGAAATCAAGTCGATACTTGAAAAGACGGTGAATCCCAATAGAAAGGATTGGAGTTTGCGCTTAGATGATGCACTTTGGGCTTACCGTACAGCTTTTAAGACCCCCATAGGTATGTCTCCTTACCGATTAATTTTTGGCAAACCTTGTCATCTACCTGTGGAATTGGAACATAGGGCATATTGGGCAGTTAAAAATTACAATATGCGGATGGATGAAGCTGGAGAACACAGGAAGTTGCAATTGCAAGAGTTGGAGGAAATCCGAAATGATGCATATGAGAGTTCTAGCATTTACAAGGAAAAGACAAAAGCATTTCATGATAAAACAATTTCGAGGAAAATTTTTTGTATTGGTCAAAAAGTACTTCTTTTTCACTCTAGACTTAAACTTTTTCCTGGTAAATTGCGTTCTCGTTGGATTGGACCTTTTATTGTGACTAATGTGTTTCCTCATGGTGCAGTACAAATTCAAAGTCTTCACACTGACAAGATTTTTAAGGTTAATGGTCATCGTCTCAAACCTTTTTATGAAGGATTTGAAGTTAATAATGTTGAGGAGGTGACCCTTGCAGTGCCTGAACTCTCTGATTGAAGCATTATTTTGTCTAGCCAAAGACATTAAAGAAAGGCGCTGCGTGGGAGGCAACCCAAGAGTTATTGTTTTTAGTAGTTTGATTGTGTTTGTTGATTTGTTAAAAGTGATTTACGTGATATAATTTCTTTGTGATAGGTAGGATCAAATTAAGCAACAGATGGATCGACGTTTGTCCCGCATGGGTCAGAACCTGGCAGCTTATTTCGAGCACGTTCGTTTCCAACCTCCTTTTCCACCGGAAACTTAGTATTTCTTCAGGGGAGTATTTCTTTCTTTCTACACTTTATTTTTATTTTTTCCTTGAGGACAAGGCAATGTTTAGGTGTGGGGGAGGGAGATCATGTTGATTTTTAATTTCTAGTTTGGTTTTTTTCAAAAAAAATGAAAAAGAGAAAAAATTTTAAGTATTTTTGGTCAGTTTTTGAGTTAATTCGTCTAGTTTCTGATTTTTCAAGACTTTTTGAGATTCGTATTGATTCAGTCAAGATGCAAGTGTGAATGGTATTCTATTGCTAGTGCAAGTAATGTGTTTTCTTGACTATTGATTCAAATGAAGGGTGTTTAAAAATTTGACATATTTTCATTTTTTTTGTGAGCTTTTGGGCCTAATGAGCATTACATTTATAATTGCTCTATTTGCTTTGAATGAGTGATATCACACATGATTTGATATTCTAGAACTTGCTTTGTTATGCATGTCGAGACCATGTTTGAATTTGAGGCATTAATATGAGAAGGGCAATTAGGTTTAACCCCTTTTGACTTTCTAAAAGCCTACCTTGATCATATTTCACCTAGTTAACCAATCTGAGCCTTGACTGTTTCTTTGTCTGATACCCAAATTTGCACCCTAAGCCTTTTTATTTGAACTTTATTATTGAACCTTGAGTCAAAAGGATGCCTGAGTTTTATTGCGTGAAAATTATCAAGTATTGCTACAAGGATTTGGCAGTTGTGTTTATCTTTCAAGTTTAGTTATGTTTTGCTGCACAAAAACAAAAACAAAAACAAAAAGACAAAAACAAAAAAAACAAAAAAAAACAAAAAAAAACAAAAAAAATATGGAAGTGTCCTTGTAGTAGTGTTGAGAAAGTTGGGTTGATGCCTGTGTGAAGGTTCTTATGTAGAGTTGGCTTCGATTGTTGATGTGCCTTGGAGTTAGGGGATTGAAAAAAAAAAGGGGCGATTCATTTCATGCAATGAGCTATTGGTATTTCTTTTGACATTAGCCTAAAGGTCCATTTTGTCTAACATTTAACCCAAGCCCCATTACATCCTTATTAAAAGACCCTTTGATTTTTGTATCAAGTTCATTAAAGTGGTGGAGATTTGATATATTAGCAAGCATATGGTAAAATCATCACATGTTGTTGATTTGAGTGATATAAACATCCTTCCCATATTTTGAGTGGTTGAGTGTATACACTGCTATCCATGTGAGCTTTGTCAAGTTTTTAACATCCTAATTTTGGTGAAATTGTTGAGAAGATGTGACACTTGTGCAAGTTTATGGAGCTATTCAAGTATTTGTGATCTTGACTGTGATTTTTGAGTAGTGAATGCTTGAGGGCAAGCATTGTCTTGGTGTGGGGGAATTTGTTAATGCGCAAATTAGGCAGTTTATTTGTTAATATTTTCCCCTTTATTTTGACCAAATGTTGTGATAATTTGCTAGATTCTACTTATATTTGAATTTTTGTGTGATTTCTAGGAACTTCAAGTCAATTGAGGCAGAAAAGGAGAAATTGAAGCCTAATTGAGGAAATTCCATTAAGAAAATCTTGATACAAGTTTCTTAGTTGATACTTGAAAACCGCTATATCAGGGATGATGGGGTGTGGAAACCATCCAGGAGTATTCATCTATAATGCCCTGTTCGGTTGATGATTGTTACTGCATCAAGTTAGCAAGCGTTTTGGGCTTTTGCTTTTGGTTAGTTTACAGCAAAGAACAGTACAACTGATGCAGTAGAAAACCCGCATCCCATTGAGCTTCAATTGCACACGAGGCCCATTTTTGGAAAAAAAAAGAAAGAAATGCTAAAGAAGCCCTGGGGGGACGCTAGGTAAAACAAGACCTCTGGTTCAACTGAAGAGGATTAAAAAAAAAAAAGGAGAAAACGGAAGGGCAAAGGGAGAAGACTCTGAAAATCAACGCAGGCCATTCTGTTCCGTTCCGTTTTTCCTTCCTTTTCCCAATTTATTTTCCTTTTTTAAGAACTCAAGTAGTACTTTTGGCTGCAATTCAACTATGAGGAGTGGCTAATTTCTTCATCTAGTCAGAGGTTAAATCGAAGCTTTGGTTCGACAAAACTGTGAGATCGAATTGATTTGCCTACGTTCTTTAATTTGCAAGTATTTATATATTTCCTGTTCACTTATGCATATGATTATTTCTTGCAATTAAATACTTGATCACTGTTTAATTGTGTGAGTAATTAACAGCCATCTAAGAGTGCTCAATCCGTAATTGTTGGGTAATTTTAGTGCATGTGGCAAGTGACATGATTCAATTGTAGTAGAAACTTTTGAGTTGTTGTTGCGGAAATATATGATATAGCCTAAATAAATCGAGCGTGTGTGTTTGTTGGTTATAATTGGTGGCCAGTCTAATGATTAATGCTGTCAATAGGTTAAATCCTAAGAGCGTGTTTAGAACTGCTTAATTGGCTAGGGCAATAACCACAGAGATTGTTGTGGTTATCGAATCAGGAAGGTTAGGCAGGTTGTCAGAGCTTGTTGACAACCATAACCAGTTTATTTGTAAATGAAAGATTTTATCTCTGCATCTGTGATCAATGATTCGAACCATTAGTGGAGATTATACCTTTGACTAGAGATTTTCCTTCCGTTAATTTACTTTATATTTATTGTTATTTATTTTATCTGCGATTGTCTTATTTTTAATTTGAGCAATTAAATTAGACAGTTCCATATCAATTCTCCCCATTTTTATTTAATGTTACATTCATTCAAAATAAATTCCCAAGTCCCTGTGGATTCGACCCTGCTCACCGCTATATTCGAATTTTATCTTTCACGTAATTAATATACTTTGGCTTCCACCTCGGCCTTTCTCTCTGAGCTGATGCAGAGGTACATCAACATGGTTGAGAGCCAGCCCTCCACTGAACTCTTGGATAAGGTTTCCCTGCTAGAGAAACAGCTGAAGTTGGCCGAGACGGAGAGAGCTCAGACCCTCAAACAACGAGACACTGCTGTGGCCGAAATGGAGCAAGCCGAGGCCACAATGAACTCCTTGAAGACTGCCTTGGAAGAAGAGAAGAACTGACGACTTGAGGAGAAGCAGTCTTCAAAGGAAGCCATTGATAAGGCTGGCAGCTCGGCCGTGGAGGCTTTCCGCACCTCTGAGGCCTACACGCGTGATCTCGGCGAGTTGACCCTGCCGAGTTTCATGTTTGGCTACATCTCAACTATCCAGGATGCTGCTCCCCATCTCACCTCAGAACAACTGGACTCGTTCAAGGACAATGCCAGCTACAATGAGGATGCCAAGGAGCTGTGTGACCGCATGGTTGAGGGCATCCAGGCCAGAAGATTTTGGCCGAAGTACGAGAAGAGTTCAACCGTAAAATGCCCGACTTCGACCTGAATTTGGATGCTGCAGGAAGTGAGTTCGGCGGGGCCACTGAAGGAGAAGCCGGCGCGGAGAAAGAGGGCTCCGGTGGGCCGAAGTGGGAGGCTCTTAGTCGAGCCCCTTATTTCGGTATTTTGTACTTAGCTTTTTTTTGTAATAGAATAGTTGTATCCTTAATAAAGTCACTTCTTCTATTCTCATTTCTGTTTGTTGTTTTTTCCTTTATTTCACCTCTACTTGTCCCCTTGTTTTCTTTAACAACACGAGGTAGTGATGCTAAGAAAATAATTAAGCAAGCAATAGAATACCAACAATTTATAGATAATACAACTTAAGGTTTTCGAAATGCCAAGTTCGGGAAATCAAAGTATCATCTCGATAATCCAGCTTACAATACTCATTCTGACTAGTCTCAACTACGCGGTATAGCCCTTCCCACCTTAGAGTTAACTTGCCCTGAGATTCAGATTGGCTGACTGAGTTGTTTCGCAGGACGAGGTCTCCCGGACTGAATCGGAGGTGCCTGACACGGGCATTATTGTAGTTAGTTAGAATATTCTTGTATAACACCACTCGAGTTGCCGCGGCATCTCTCTTCTCCTCGGCAAGATCGAAATTCATTCTTCATTTTTTGTCATTTGCCTTCGCAGTGAAAACTGCCATTCGAGGATTCGGGGTGAGGAATTCGACGAGAACTACTGCCTCGGACTCATAGGTTAGGGAAAATGGGGTTTCCTGAGTGGCGGATCTTGGTGTGGTACGGTAAGACCACAGCACACTGGAAAATTTGTCTATCCAAGAAGATCTGAATTGGTGTAACCTAGTTTTAAGGCCATGAAAAAGTGTGCGATTGAAGTTCTCGGCCTGTCCGTTGGTTTAGGGATGTCCCACCGAGGTAAAGTGTTGTTTGATCCCAAGATTTTTGTACCATGTCTTGAAGGGGTTATTCGCAAATTGCTTCCCGTTGTCCGAGATGATGACCCAAGGCAAGCCGAAGCGACAGACCACGCACTTTCAGAAGAATTTCTGAATGGCCAGGCCGGTTATGCTCCTCAGAGGCTCAGGTTCAACCCACTTTGTGAAATAATCAACAGCCACCACTACATAGGCATAATTGCCCATGACTCAAGAAAAGGGTCCAATGATATCTGTCCCACATTGCTCAAAAGGCCATGGAGACGTGATAGGAACCATGAGAGTAGTTGGTTGGTGGTGTTTCAAGGCATGGTACTAGCAAGAAGAGCAGCAAAGAACTAAGAGTTGTACATCTCGCCGGATAGTCGGCCAAAAGTAGCCAAGAGCAAGGCCTTCTTTACCAACATCCGATAGCCGACGTGCGCCCCACATAATCCTTTATGTATGTCTCGTAGGGCGTTCTTCCCTTCCTCAGGGGTAATACACCGCAACCAGGGTCCGAGGTATGACTTCTTGTATAAGTTGCCGTCACGGAGTGCATATCGGGCTGACTTGCACTGAATTCTCCTCGCTTCGGCTTTGTCGCTCGGAATAACACCCTGACCCAGGAATCTGATGAGAGGACTCATCCAGGTGTCCCCCGAACTCACCGGGTAGACTTTGTCTTCCAGATAGTCTGGTTCGGCTAAAATCTTAACCAGGATCGATTTATTAAGTACGAAAAATGAGGTAGAAACTAGTCTAGACAAAGCGTCGGCTCGTCAGTTCTGAGATCGAGGTATCCTTTGGATTGCGAATGACTCGAAATAGGCTGCTAACTGGTGGACTTTAGAGAGGTACCGTTGCATGGTTTCCTCTTTGATTTCATATTCCCCCAGTGCTTGGCACATGACGAGTTGGGAGTCACTATAAACTGAAATACGCTGAGCACCAAGTCTGCGAACTAATTGTAAGCCCGCAATGACAGCCTCATACTCAGATTCGTTATTAGAAGCAGCGAAATCAAATCGAAGGGCATATGAGTATGCCTCTCCGTGAGGATCTTCGAGGAACAGTCCGACTCCACCACCATCACTGTTGGACGACCCATCCACATATAAGGTCCACTTTTGTGGCTCGGCATCATTAGGGATGGCTTCTTGGCTCGCAAGAAAAGTGAACTCGGCCAAGAAATCTGCCAATGCCTAGGCCTTGATAGCAGTCCCAGATTCATAGGTCAGATCATATTCCCCTAACTCGATGGTCCACTTGGTGAGGCGCCCAGAAGCCTCGGGACGCTACAGTATCTACCTAATGGGCTGATCTGTTCTCAACTGTATGGGGTGAGTGAGTTAGGAAATAAGGCTTCAACCTCCGAGCTGCATGAACTAACCCTAACACGAGCTTTTTCGCTCTGGTGTACAGTCTCTGACCCGCGGAGGATTCGGTTAACATAATAAATCGGTACTTAAGCACTATCATCTTATATTAATACCGCGTTCACAATCTCCTCAACAGCGGAGAGGTAAAGGTATAACATCTCTCCTGCCCACGGTGAAGTAAAGATGGGAAGGTGTTGCAAATAATCCTTCATCTGTTCGATGGCCCGCTGGCACTCTTCGGTTCAAGAGAATTTGTCAGCCTTCTTCAATATTTTGAAAAAAGACAATGTCTTGGTGGCAGACTGGGACAAGAATCGATTTAGAGTTGCCAACCGTTCTGTGAGTTTTTGTACATCTCGGGGGCTTTAAGGTGAAAACATTTCTTGAATGATCTTCACCTTATCAGAATTAGTTTCTATGCCTCATCGTGACACATAGTATCCCAAGAACTTTTTCGAGATAACACCGAATACTCACTTCTTTGGAATAAGTATCATCTGGGTGTTACGGAGGACTCCGATGACCTCCCTTACATCGGATAGAAAATTCGAGGTGGTCTTACTTTTCAAAAGGATGTTGTTCACGTAGGTTTCAACATTCCTGCCTATCTGGGACTTGAACACCCGATTGATCAGTCGCTGATACGTCGCCCCAGTGTTCTTCAATTCGAAGGACATAGTTGTGTAACTGTAGACTTCCTGATATGTGAAAAAGGTTATTTTCTCTTGGTACTCTTCGCTCATTCCTATCTGGTGATAACCTTTGAAAGCATCTAGAAAGCAGAGGATCTCGTATCTCATTGCTGAGTCAACCAAGACATCGATCCTCAGCAGTGGATAACAATCTTTTGGGCAAGTTTTATTCAGATCGGTGAAGTCTATGCACATCCTCTACCCCCAGTGTCTTTCTTGATCATAACAGGGTTGGACAGCCAGATGGGATATTGCGCCTCTTTGATCATCCGAGCTGGCAAGAGCTTATCCACCTCCTCTGCCACAATTTTATTGTGTTCGGCGTCGAAGTGTCTCTTCTTCTGCTTAACAAGCCTTGCGTGAGGGTCAACGTTCGACTCATGCAACATGAGGTGGTGGGGTACCCCCACAACCTGCTCGGCAGTTCAGGCGAAGATATTCTGGTAGTTTTTGAGAAGGTTTACCATCTCGCCTTTGAGGGACTCAGGTAAGTTAGTGCCAATACGGATGGTTCGATCAGAGTTATAAGGATCCCGAGGAATTTCTTCCACCTCATTTCCGGCCTCCAGCTTTTTAGGCCTCCCGGAGTGTTGAGGGTCTATGCAGTCTATCGAGAGAATGTTGGACCTCATACTCTCAGTCTTCAGCCCGGCCGTTAAAGAAGAGGCGGCCTGCAGGGTAGCGATGTGACATTTTCGTGCGGCACAGACATCGCTGTTTACCTCGACGATTCCTACTGGCGTGGGAAATTTAAAACTTAGGTAGTACGTCGAGTACACAACCTGCAACGCATTCAAGGTTGGTGGCCCCATAAGCAGATTATACGGAGAATCAGTTTTGACTACAACAAAATTGATAGGGACAGTTCAGCACCGAAGATGTCGTCCGACGGTTACCATAATCATAACCATCCCTTCTGAGTGGACAACGTGCCCTCTGAACCCCACTAAAGGAGTCTTTACAAGTACGAGCTGGTCCCTGACCAATTTCAGATTTTCGAAAGTCCGATAGTACATGACGTCTACCGAACTTCCGGGATCGACGTACACCTTCTTTACTATGTAGTTATTGATGAGTAATTCAATCACCAAGGCCTCATGACTGTTGGAAGCAGTTGGGACGAGGTCGCTTGGGCCATATATGATTGTCTCAGTAAGGCGAGAGCTTGTCTCGGTCTGATCTGGATTAGCCTGCCTATAGATCTTTTTCTGGGAGTTTTGACTATCTCCTTCTATCGGACTCCGGCTATGGTATTAATGATCCCAACTATGTTTGGGTCGTAATTGGGCTCATAACCAGGGGATCTATCTCGAGGAGGCCTCCTCGGCTCCCTAGGATCTTCAGGGGGTCGGCAACTACTTTTCGACCCCCGCCTATCTTCTCGGCATTGTTCACCTCGGTGGTCACGGCGGATGTCACTCCTGTTGCATTTCCCATCTCTGCGGACGAACTGCTTCAGGTACCTCCGCTTAATCAAGTCATCGATATCTTTCTTCGAATCATTACAATCATCGATTTCATGCCCGATGTCCCAGTAATAGGTGCAGTAAAGGTTAGAGTTCCTCTTTTCCCTTTTTTCGGCCATCCGGGGGGAGCACGTCCGAGGTGATTCTGCTCCATGATAGCGAGAATGTGAGAACAGTTGGTGTTTAAGGGGATTAGATCGGAATCAGGGACAACTGACTTTTCCTTGGCAATACTGTCAAATACACTTCGACGATCTTGTCGATCTCGGTTGGGGCTCTGAAAACCTCCAGCAGAGCCAGCCTTACCTCGGCTTGATTCCTTCTTCTTTCGTGGATCAGATCCCGAGCTTCTTTCTTCATTTGGTTTAGGTCCTCAACCTGTATACCCTTCTTAACCTTCTACCAGAGCTCTCGAAAAGTGCGAGAGTATTTCTTATATACCTCGGTGTCAAACACTCCGGCGATAAGCCTATTGGTGAAGGCGGCGATGGTTACCTGCTCATTAGGATCAAGTATCTGCACGCTTTCATCTTGAAACCTTTGTACATAAGAACGGAGAGGCTCCCCCGGATTCTACTGTATGTTTAGCAGATAGGCCAAGGTCTTTATCGTCGGTCTAAAAGACACGAAACGGTGGATAAATTTGTCCACCAGTTCTCCCAGGGAGGATATGCTCCTAAATTTTAGACCCCAAAACCATTTTCGAGCAGTCCCCTATAGGAATACCGGGAAGGCCCGACAAATAACTGGGTCGGAGACGCAGTACAATCGAAAGGCCGAGATGAAGGCGTGAAGGTGATCCTCGGGGTCACCTCGGCTATCGTAAGGCGGTAATGTGGGGAGTTTGAAGTTAGGAGAGAGCCTCTCCTCATTAATGTCGTCCGTGAAAGGCGGAACCCTCATGTAATCCGCTTCTAGTCTCCCCGGAAGCCGAGGTTCTTCCTCAACTGGTTTCCCTAACAAACCTCGTGAAAGAGCCTTGGAGATGGAGGCTATTCTAGAAGTAGTCTTAGATGAGACTCGTTTCGGGATGCTTCTACGGGACCGTCTCCCATCAGGTTCTTTCTTGAATGAGATCTCGGGAGACTCTTCTGATCTTCTCTTGGAGGATTCGACTTTTTGTTTGCCTTGCCTCTTGAAGTATCTTCCCAACTCCTCAAAGATATTGGGATTTTTAGTCACGAACTCAGCCATTCGGGTCATGGCTTCTCCGTTAGTGGGCTAAGCCTCAGGAGACCCCTGTCCTTCAGAAACATTTTCTTGCTGAGTTGCAGCACTGGGCTCAGCCCCAATGGTGAGAACCTTCCTGTTCCTAGAACACGTAGGGTTCATTCTTTCATGTTCTCTCTTTCCCACAGACGGCGCCAATTGAAGAGGTGATTTTCGGGATCCACATGCGATCCCACAAAGCAGGAGTGAGCCCCTGAAGTGGATACTGCCTCACGGAAATCACCTGCTCAAATTATCAGAGGTGGGGCTAAGTCCCCTGATTTTCCTCCGACGATCTAATTATTTTAGATTAAGAGGGAATTTAGTGAGAGTTTTGGGATAGTGCTTCTTACAGAGTATTTTTTCTCGTCCTTTTTCTGAGTGAGATTTCTGTATTTATAGGGGACAATTGGGAAGGAATGGCGGTAGGGATCAACTTCCCAAGTCCTGACAGACTGAGTCAGTCTATCCCCACAGGTCTGTCAGACAGGCTTTATCAGACGTCTTGTTTCCCTGCGGGTGTCAATCTGTGACCTGACCTCAGCCGTCCCATCAGCCACAGTGGAATCTCACGGTGGCCACCGCGATAGCCGAGATGATCGGGACGGATATTGGAACCTTAGGAGTATCCACCTTGGGTCGCATGACGAGTCCGAGATGGAATTCAAGGCCGAGGTGGAATTTGGGTGAGGTGGAACCTGCTTAGCGGAGCCGGGCCGAAATGACCATCCTCAGCATCCAACCAGTTTTGTCAGGTAATTAACAAGTTAATTCAAGTGGTTAAGAGTCTTTGTTTGCTCTCTTTTGATCAAATTGTTTAATGACCTTACATACTTGATTTTGCATAAATTACACAGGTTTGTCTACTTGGTGCCTTAAAGACGTATAATAAGAAGTTTGTCTGGTTTTATTTTCTTTTTCTTTTTTTGGAGGACTAAATTTCTTCTTTGAAAGTATTACACTTCAAGAGGTGAGTGGTAATTTTGAAGCTTAATAAAGAACCCACTTTCTTTTTTATTAGTAAATTTATCGTATGCCCATAGGGCATTAAATAGAAAAACCATCATACACATGCAAAAAGAAATCAAGAAAATATTTTTCTTCATTTTTTAATTGATACCATGACAATCTTTCCCCATTTGTAAACTTATAATTTCTTCTAAGAGTTTGTAGAAAAATTCTTTTGAAAAGCTCATGTGGAAGCCAACTTGTTTCAATACAGGCCAATTTGTTCTCTAAACTAAAATTAAAAAATTGGCTCTGGCATGATTAGAGATTTAATGTAGTGTTTTCAAAGGATAGCATGAATGAACAACATCTAAATACGCTAACTAGAAATTAAATTTTCTAAAAAAGTTTGTAGTAATTAGATAGGTAATTATTCCCTCTGTCCCATAAAATTTGACGTTTTTAGGAGAACGTGCAAGTTATGTTTAGTGATGTTAATAGGAAAGAGAATTTTTACTTTTCTCTTATAGCCTTAGTGATGACCATCTTTTATTTGATGTATTGATAATTGTGGGAAATAAGTGGTGAGTCATATGAAAACTAAAGACAAAATTTCGTTGCAAAATATGAGTTGACTTTTCTAAAATGATAATTAATCTGAGACAAGAAAAAGTGACAAACATGATAAATTTTATAGAACGGAAGGAGTATACCCAAGGTAGTTTACCTTTTTTGCTATATACCTCGTCTACTTATTATGTTTGCCATTCTTGTCTCAAATATGAAGGTGTGGCCGTTGGATGTGGATGGCAAGCATTTGTTGCATACGTGAATGTGGGATGTTACTATTTAGTCGGAATCCCGTTGGGTTCTCTACTCGACTTTTACTTCCAACTTAGTGCTAAGGTAAATTGAACTTTGACATTGTGACAATAATAAGTTTTAGCATTAATATTCCATGTTCTACATTAATTTGGGTGCCTATAATGTATAAATTGGCTATGTTTTAGAAAATTGTATATATATATATATATATGTATGTATGTATATAACTTGTTATAGGTGTGTATACTATAATAATTGAAATTGAAGAAGAAGAATCGGTTTATTAAATTCCATTGCTTATGGATACTTACTGGTGCGCGTTGGGACTATGGTCCGGCATGTTGGGCGATACTGTAATGCAGACAATTATTGTGGGAATTCGAACAAATTGGACTAAGGAGGTAAAAATCCTACCATCATTTATTGTTAATCTTATTCAGCAATTTTTTTTTTTTTTGCATTTTCCTTTTTTCGTTCCTTCGTTTAAATTGAATATAGTAGTCTGATTTCATATGACAATAAAATGACTTGAAAAATGCATAATGTTTTGAAAAGAACGTGACAATTACTATGAAAATTTTCTTTAACTACACTCAAAAATCTTTTGCAAGATCATGTTTGGCAGCTGTCTTCTTCACCTCATCTAAATTGTGATCACTGAAGTTTTTGAGATCAAATCAGTAGGAAATATGATTAATTAAGGTTCTTGATGTTGTCATTGGTATTAATTTGCAGGTCGATGCAGCTTTGAAGAGATTAGACATATGGGAAGATCGAAAGAAAGAAGCTCTTCTCAAAGGTTGAAATAGACCCAGAATAACAAGGGTTTCAACGAAATTCAATATTATATTGTGGACTGCAGTCATCAACAAATCAAAGAGAAATGGGGCCAAAGTGAAAAGGAAAATAATTAAAGAAACTTGGAATTGATGATTTGTTGTCCATGAATCGTAGATTAACTAAGTTAGTTCTCTTAATTTAAACTCCTTGTCATAAAAAATTAAACACCCGTTCTCTCTGCCTTCTCTCTGTTCTCAATTTTCTCTCCATCGCGCTTTCTGAATAGGATGGAGACCTTAATCTCAAGCCAAGATCTTGCTTTCTCTTCATCTGTTTTTCATTTGTTTTTATTTTATGTTTAATAAAGTCTCTTATAAAGTATTACAGTGAGAGTTTTCTTTCTCTTACTGTTTACTAATGAGAGTTTTTTCTTTCCTAGACTATTCTAGTGTGAGTTTTATTTAATTTTTTTATTATATTTTCTAATATCTAAGAGTTATTTTAGATCTATATGTTAGATCTGAAATTTCTTGGATCTTTTCGTTAGATCTCAATATCAATTTTGAACTTGTATTAATTGGATAGTAGATTTGAGAAAATAGACATGCACAAATACTTATCGAGCAGTTTGGGCAATTGACCAGATTTGATGATTTATGATTCACAGTGTAATCTTCCTTATTTTATAATCCTATTAAATCCAATGATTTTTTGGATCAAATATAACTATGATATGTTCTATGTATTTTCCGCCATTAATGCAACTTTCTTTGTAAAGTAAATCATGTTGAATGACTTATAACTAGCTTATTTATAATATTAACTTCTATTTTATCAAAATAACCTATGCTCAAAAAATTCTATTTTGAGCATCTTTATAGGAAAATATTCTACATTTGGTCCCCAGTGTTGGACTATGGGCCACTTTGGTTGCTAAAGTTTTGCCGAAAGGACATTTTAAGTTTCTAAACTATGTTTGAACTTTGTTTGAACCAACTAATTGATGGAAATTCGTTTAGTGCAGTACAAAATCCATTTTGCCATTCACTTGCATTTAGATGTGTTTTTAAACTCAAATTGAGCCAGTCAGATCAATCGATTAAATCTAGAATCGGGTAAATTTCCAATCCAAGTCTATTCAAAAAATTGCTTGGCAAACACTCGATCAAACCTAATCAAAACTAGGTTCAATTGCAAATCGGCAGGATTGGAACCAAGTTTTATTCCTTTTCTTTTTTTGCTGACTTTCTTTTAGCTACTGATTTCTCATTTTTTTTCCATGTCCTGTTCATTCTTTTTTTTTTTAATTTTTTTCTCGAAGGAAAGGGGAAGGATTTAAGAAGCAGGGAAGGACAAGGAGATTAAAACATAGAGCCTGTATGTTTTGGAGTTTCAATTTTTGCCATTAAAATGTTCCCTTCATCTCTTCAACAATCGATGATGTTTGAAATCACAAAGGAAAAGTTTTAACAAAATAGCAAGAAAAGGAAGAAAAAGTATATCTAAAAATCTGTTATTGTTTATCTTTTAAAAATCTATAATCTAAAATAGGAGATCGAAGAAAAAGAACAAAAGAGAATGAAATATAGAAAGGGGAGAAGAGCCTTGCATGTGTGAAGATATGAAATTGAAAAAGGAAATTGTGGAGAATATACAGTGCAATCAGGATACAAGTCAATACAGGTTAGGAAAGAACAAGAGGCAATGGGAAGAGAACATGGGGCTGAATCAAGTAGCAATCAAGCAAGATACCAAGTTTGGAGGGTTTTGTGGAGTCTAATATCAGCCACAAAATTAAGATATTCATCTGGAAAGGTCTAAAAGAAGCAGTTCCAATCAAAGAGATAATATGGAGAAGAGTGAAGAAAGGAGATCCCATATACTCAGGATGTGGAGAGGATGTGGAAACATTGGAACACATGCTGCTAGAATGCAAGAGAGCTAAGGAAATCTGGAAACTAGCCCCAATCCAATGGGATGGGATCAAAGAGCTGACTTGGAACTTCAACAACTGGTGGGCAGCAATAACTGAAGCCAGACACAGAGTTCAAGGGATTGATCATATATCTCTTACAGCAAATATTTTGTGGCAAATCTGGAAATGCAGGAATGAAAAAGAGTTCAACAACAAAACACAGGAACCATTGTAGGTGATCAATAAAGCCTGGAATGCTTGGATGGAGTTCAACAATGCAGTCAAAAAAGCTAGGAGCTGTAGCATAGGTAAAACAATAGTACCACAACAAATAAATGATCAAGATGTCAGACAAAATCTGGGAAATAGACCAAGAGGCATGCAGATCAGGATTACAAGCTAGTGGAACAAGGAAACAAAAACCATTGGATACAGCATTGTAGCAGCTGATGGTAGGGGCAGGATGCGATAGGATGGAAGATGAGAAAAATAGCAAGTGAAAGTCAACTTCAACACGGTGTTGAAGGTGTCAAACTGGCATTAATCAAAGCAGCAGAGCAAGGATGGAGGTTAGTATGCATTGGAGTTCCAGATAAAGACCTTCTGCAGTAAATTCAAGGAAGTAAAACAGTGGATATATGGCTAGCTACCCTGATAAATGACATCCGTGAATATTGAGTACTATGTTTTACAAATGCTCCTTTTGTCTAGGAAAAACTAATAGGAATGATCGTAGTTGTTTATTTAGTGCTCAAGCTTTGAGCAATTATCATAATGTAGAGTGGGTTAATCCCAACCTACTGTGCTAAATGCACATTGTAAAGTATCGAGCAGTTGTTCGCCTGTATATATTTTTGTCCGATCAATACAATCCTATCATTTCCACAAAAAAAAAGGAAAAGGAAATTGTTAAAAAAAAGGATAAGAATACTATGGAAGCCCGGAAGCCTGGAACCGTCGTCTGTAGTAGCTGATGATGAGTGCTTAGATGAATGCTGGGAAAATGAAGTATAACAAGATATCGCTTTACAGGTTTAAAACTTTTTCAAATGTTTGGTTTTGACCATTGAATGTTTTAAATAATCATAAATACACTCCTAAACTTCGATGTGCAACTTTAACTTCTATACATTTACAAATGAGTTTCAATTTGTTCATCCTCTTGAAAAATTTTACAATGTGCATTTTTATCTTAAAAACATTAACCAATAAATTAAAAAAAATATTTTTTTAATTTTGAATTTTTTATTAAGTAGTTGATATTGATTTATTATTTGTTGACTTTACAATTAGTTATCTTTTAGGAATTTGATGGGCAAGGAATATGATGGTGAAAATGAATAATTATCACATTTATAGTCATTTTTCTATGTTATTTACTTATATAAAATAAATAAATATTTATGACAGCATGATAGCATTACCTGATTCAATTTCGTTCAAACCTATTGACCTTGATCCCTGAACTCGGCTGAGTATCTGTCCTGTCCGAGCTTCAAAACATAATAGATTACCTAAGCTAGTTCTCATGCAAAATGGAATTTTGTGCATTTTAAAAAGGGACTATTCTACGTTTGGTCCCCAGTGTTGGTTTATGGGTCACTTGGTCGCAAAAGTTTTGCTGAAAGGACAATCAAGTTTCTATGTTTGAACCAAATAATTGATGGAAATTCTTTTAATACACACTGCGGAATCCATTTAGGCATTCACTTGCACTTAGATGATCAAAATTAGGAAAGTAAAATACCATCTCTTCTCAAGCTAATACCCTGTATCAAAATACCATTTCGCTTATAATAATTAGGGGAGATCAAGAACCGAAATTCTCAAAATATTGAAAGTTGAATTGGCTTAGTTGCTAGTTTACCCATTAAAAGTATGCAAGCGAAATGCTTTAGTAGTACAAGGATGATATCACTCTCAACACCCAAAATAATTATTGTTAGCGTACAGAATGAATTAGGCCTTTTCATCAACTTGATAAAGATATTAAGTTGATGATAAAATAATTATTGTTAGAGTACAGAATCTGGCCACATTACCACCAGTGTTTCATGTTGATGACAAAATAATTAAGGATTTCCTTTTACGAGTGCCTAATGGGTTTATGTTAGTACACTTAAATTACTCTTAACAAACAAAGTGAATACACACAATTTCAATTATTCCCCTCTCCTATATTTGGGCACTTTTCCAATTTTATTGTACTTTTATTTTTAAAAAAAATAATACTTGAGTTCCCTTTAACGAGCGTCCAATGTATACCTGTTAAACAAGTTGAATCATTAATAAGAGTGGTACCTGTTAACCAAATTGAATCGTTAATAAGATTGAAAAGAAGAGGCATTGTAGTTTTTTTTTATTATAGTTTGAATAATGTAGTTTGAATATTGCGTTGTGGATAAATGATTTAAGATTGGTGCAAATTATGGAAATGAAAGGAAGAACTATCAATAAACTTGCGCTTAACATGTAATTCAGCTGGCAACCAGAAAAAAAAAAAAAATCTTTCTCATAACTACACTGCTACCCCTTTCATTTGCAGTCCTCAGACGAAAAACTTCTCTAACAACTGGGGATGATTTCTCTCCTTGTGATTTTTTCTCTTTTATTTAGGTAATAAATTTTCTCTCTCCTAGGATTTCCAAATAAGAATTTCTGCTTTCCTAGGGTTTTTCTAGTTAGAGCTTCCTCCCTCGAAGAATTTTTTGTTGTGAGAGTTCTTTGTTTGTTTCTTTAGTTTTTCTTTTCCCTTGGATTTGTTTTTTTTTCTTTTGCCCTAGGATTTGTTTGTTACATCTTCGATTTCTCATGTCTGCTTCTGCTTTGTCAATGCAAACTTGATATTTGGGTTTGTGACAGCTGAATACTAAATCTCACTAATGAAAATATTCACAAATCGTTTTGGAGCTGTAAGGATCTATTTGAATTTTTAAAACATTTGGTTCTAAAAATTATATATTTTGTTCATTTTTCATATTAAATGATTTCATCTATCCTTGTATGTGGCATGTTTATGATGTAATTACTGTCACTGAATCGAGGAAAACATCTATTTATAAAAAAAAAAAATGTAAATCAGTTGAATTTGAATATAGCAAATAAATGTGAATGACTAGAAACAAAAAGGTAACAGGAAGCAAACCGATCGGATTGAAATTCCCAATTTGCATTTTGCATCAACTCAAAAATTCACTTGCTTAAAATTTTAAAAATGTTTTATCGTACTATTTACGTTAATTGGTAATTTTACACTACATTGTCAATTCCTGTGGGATATCGTACTAAATTCTTTGGCACCAATGCAGCCAGAACTATGCAACTTTTTTACTCTGCAGAGTAGTCATTTCAATCAAAGAAGATGTTCTGAACCTATCATTGTAATAGCATATTTCCAATAAACGTTTCTATGTAACTACATTAACAATATTAATTTGATGAAGAAAGAGAGGATCTCCCTTATCAGAAGACTCAGATCCACTTGAATATAACCTTAAACTCGGTGCACTGTTTGGTTGCTTTCATTTTCTGATACCAACCTCATATTTAACTTCTAAATTTGGAACATCAAGATGAATGGTCGGCCCAAGTTATCGCAAAGTGTCACAACCTGAGATTACTCTAACCGTCTTCTTATGCATACATGCATATATATTCATATATATACTTGAAGAACCGAAACAAGATAATTTACCTTTACACGTTCCATTAGTCATACTCCCAAAATACCAAGAGGGCTTGGCATTTTTGATACATTGCAAGCCAAGCTTTCTTCTGGTTTTTGGGAAAAAATGGCTACATTGAGAATAATGTTTGTGTTCTTTCTGGTCTCACTTATGTTTTCGGCAAGTCTTGCAACCGGAAATGGACGAAGGTTCATCAATTATTCTGATCTTATCCCTGATGGAGTTAGATGTTCCCGCAGAATGGGCGGCAATTTCGATGAAAAATGCCGTCCGAACCATCCAGTTAATCGGTACACTAGAGGCTGTGAGGCAGTCGAACATTGTCGACAAGGAGGAATTCCATGAAGGGAGGAATTTGCCTCAAGAAGTGGTCCGTGAAAAGGTCTCTAATGAGTATGTCTGGAGTTAAACAAAGATAGAAAGTTCAAAACTTTTCCACCTTTTGGCAGTTTAAGTAATAGCTACAATTTCATTTGTCTCTAATTTTATAGGCCTTGCGGGTTAGTGTCTGTCTTTATTTGGAGTTGAAATTTTGTCCTTTTTTTTCCCATATGTGGCATTAATCTTCTGCAGTCTAGTGGAAGAACAGTATACGTCTTGAGAATGTGGGAATTCTTGTATTTCAATCTCGTCGAAAGTTTTTGATATCAATAGAATTTGTATTTATTGTATGCAACTTCAATATACACTGTTAATTGCTCGAGTATCCTCAATATTACGAGTTTAAGGAATATGGATATCAGTGCTTAGAATTAATATATCACCATGATTGCAATTTATAAGAGTCTTGTAGTATCTCCAATCAGAATCTACCCAAAAAAAAAAAACTTAACTATTATAATTGTACCGCTCCCAAAATTAGGGGCTGCAAATGATATCAAGACAAAACCTAGCAATTTTTTCACCGTTCGGGCCCTCAAAGGAGTGGGCAAAGGCAAACCTTAGGAATTAAACTTGGCCTAGGCGAGGTGAAGGATATCAGCTTGCTAGTTCGATGCATTAAGTCGACTGGCAAGGTATTACGATTATACTTTCCAAAAACATAGAGTAATATAAGTAGTATTCTCTTGGTTTCATTGAAAGTGTAATATTTTTTATTTTAGAATGTTTCAAAATATTGGTCATCCAACCAAAGTCAAACTTACTTTTGATTTTTTTTTCAATGTTATTCTCATCTTTATTTATATTTTATACTAAATTCAAATTTTAAATTTTAGAGAGCAATTTTGAAAACAAATTCACTAATATCACTATCAAGTTACTATTCTTAAAAGGTTGAAATTTCAAAATTTGACAAACAATTTTAGACAAAGGAAGTGATATATTTTAATATCTTCGTCAAATGGTTTGAACGATTAAGTCAAAAATAAAATTCAATATGTATGATTCTTCAGCCTTGTAAACTATAAAAATATACTAGTTTTTTTCCTTTTTTTTTGAAGGAGAAGAGAGGGTGATTTCACTATAAATTTTTAAAAAATATATATTTAAAAGAGAGTCTAAGGTTTACAAGGAAAAATGGGAAGGAAAATGACTCGAGAGTCAAATTAAAGGTTTCACAATCACTATTTAATGTCTTTATAATATAATCTGAGCTGAGAACAAATTATGAACATCAAATACTAAGAAGGATGAGCAAATGTCAAGTACCGAGCTGCTTAATGGTATAGCAGTGGAAGGGCTTGCATCAATGTTTTTAAATTCAAATCGTAGAGTGAACCGAAAAACCTACCACTTTGCATTTGATCGCCTCAACCGATTTAACTCCGATTCAAAGGTTTATAATTTTTGTATTTATTTTAGCATTAAAAATTTTGAATAAAACTAAAATATTTATTTTATAAAATAAAAATTTAATAAAAACCAGTTGAGCCTTCCAATTTTTACCGATTCAACTGATTTTTTATCGAGTTTGATTAGTTCAATTAATTATTTGGATTATTCATTGAATCGGACTGGAGGCATGGTTGGGTTTGCAATTCAATAGGTTGAACTCGCCAATCTGATCTAATTTTCAAAACACTGGCTTGCGTCCTTTAACCATGAGGTCTCGAGTTTTAAACCCATGAGAAATGAAAAAAAAAATGTTGGAGAGTTTATCCCCGCAACGGACCCGACCTAATTCAAATAGAATTAATTGCGACTGTAAAACGAATCGGATAACTGTGATTTATACCCAAAAATTTTTTTTTTTTTCAGAAAGTGTAAGGCTCCAAAAGTTTGGAAGAAACATGGATCTACATGTGTTTCAAGAATGAGCAGTGACGTATTGGGCTTTGCCGTTGGGTTTCAATAAACCTAGCAGAGTCATTTCCTTATAAAATCCAATTGGAAATCTAACTCATGACAATTCAATGGGCCGTATTTGAGTAAACCACCTTGCTGAGCGAAGTTTAGTAGCAATGATCAAAATCTGCCAGATTTTGAAGGACCATTGTACCAAACTAATCATAATTTATAATTTTTTTAAAAAAATTTTAACGAAAAAGGGTGAGATTTAAGAAATGAGGAGGGTGCAGAGGGGGTTAGAACCCATAATTTATACTTCTCGTTCCCTATTCTAAATTATGTATTTCCATGTAGCATTCGGACCAAAAATACATGATAAACCTAAGCAGAAAATTGAAGAGTAAGAACATCATGTGGATGGATTAAATTGTTCCTCAAATAAAGGATTTTTTTTACCAACTGTAAATATATAATAATATTTTTTTGTCGCAACGATAGCATTAATATAACCTATTTTAATCTAATTTAGGAGGATGGGGAGCCTAACGGACCGAGAACCCCGTAGGAGGCAGTTACTAGAAAGTGGCAGCCAATCCTTGCCTCCTACCTATAACACCAAGGCTTTAACCAACAGCCCAAGAGGCTATTGGCGCAAATACAAAATAATATGGAAAAGACAAATTATTTCAAGCATCCATAGAACCAAAGGAGCTTAGTTTATGTCAAAAAGGTCTTGGTCCAATGGTTAAAATTGAAACTCCAAAACATAGAGATTTTAGGTTTTGATCTTCCTACTCTCTCCCTATTTCTTAAATCCTACTCTTCCCCTATTGCAAAAATTTTTTTTTAAAAAAAGCCAAAAGGCCAACTATTCATTTGTGGCGAGCCACATTATTCATTTTTTTCTTAAGTAAAACAGAAAAGGTGGGACAAAGCACTAAAGAATAAGAGCAGCGTCTAATTCAAGAAACAAAAAGCCTTACCGGACGTCGTAGCAATATGAACTCTAATAGGTCCCTACCTAAATTTTGGCATAATATGTGACAATATCAACATAATCGCATCCATCCAATTGAAATGCTACGTCGAGAACAAAATTGGATAACAAAGCGAACTTTGTATTACATATATTGTGTTATTTTGGCACACCTTTTTGTGTGACTTACTTAAGATAATTTTATTGGCAGGGTTAGATTGGGTGGTAATTAAGGAAGAAAAGATTGTACGTAGGAAGTTCTGAATTCAAGTTCTTCTACTATTAGAAAAAAAAAACAAATATAATATCTTTCGTCAATGAGACTTTGGTCTAATGGCCAAAATTAAAATCCTAAAACATAGAGGTTCTGGATTCTAATTTCTCTACCCCTCTTGTTTCTTAAATGATAAATCCCACCCTTTTCCTACTAGAAAAACATTTTTGAAAAAAAAAGGCCTACTTTAAAAAGTCGTGTAAAAAAAAAAAACTTAAGACAACGGATGCATCAGTTGGGGGAAAGTTGGAGAAAGTTATTATTTTGAATGTGATGGAAAGAAAGGGAAGCAACAAACTTAAGGTCCTTTTTATTTAATTTTTATTTTTCATTTTTGTGTGCACAATAAAATAGAGGTAAAAATTATTAACCTTAAAATGACCCATTTTTTAACACTAAAGAAGGCTCATGCTGGTGTTTTTTTTTTTTTTTTTGGGGGGGGGGGGGGTGTTTATGTAGACCTTAAAATACTTGTGATCAGTTTATCATCCTAAAACGATACACTGGATCAAAATAAATAACTTCAATTCTTCAATTTACTTCATCATGAGATATTTTATCATCCAAAATTCATATGTACTCTTTTTTTTTTAACCCTCCCACCCCTTCTTATACCCTTTCTAGGATTTGAATCTTGAATTTAATAATAAGAAAGACTCTAATAATCCTTCTCTAACCATCGGACAGTCCCTAGTGATTTTTGTGTGTACTTTCATGAGCATCCCTAAGCACTCAAAGTTAACATAATTATCACAAGAGAAATGTACGTAATTTGAGTTATTACAATTGACTCCCCTTATGTAGGACAAGGTCACAAATTTTAAGGGAAAGGTTCTAATCATTTTCTCTTTAAATGAATTAGATTAATGCAAAATATTAACAACAATTCCTTGCTCACTTTCACATGGGTTCATGAATTAGATTAATGCAACCTAAGAATTAACCAAAGTTAGCATCTGAGATATGGCCCCATCTATAAGGTACTAGTCAACTGCCCTGCGCCCACTCTCCAGCTCATTACGCCATATTCCTGAGCTGGTATTTGTCGCTGTTCAAGAATTAATGGATTAACACTAATTAGTCGGCTCAACCATTCGTGGCGAAAATTTCATCAGATTGAACCTTAATTAATTCATGCCTACAAAGGTCTTTGTTCGACAGTCTACAATCAAGTAAAATAATATCCACAAAAAGCTAACAAAGTGAAAACTCTTGTATAGGCTAATTCATGAAGAAAATATTTATGATAAGTAATTTCATAAACATTTGTAATGGCTTTATCCAAAGTGTATATTGCTAATTATAATTAATTTCGAGCACTCTTAAAAAAAAAAAGCTGAACATATAACCTTTTTGAAAATAAGTTCTCCAAGCACACACTTTTTCATCTTTTATTCTCTCAAAAGCAAGTGATATTTGCACTCCAGTGGAGAAGACCTTGTTTAGTGAATAAAATTGAAAACTCAAAAATTAAATGTCCCTCTGGTTTTTTAAATCCTATCCCTCTTTTGCTAAAAAAAAAAAAAAAAAATATTTGCACTCCGAGTATTCTCGTGTCATTCCAACCTAACTTTTTATATGTGAAGAAAAGTGGAGTGCCAGAGGAGTACTTTAAAGTGAAAATATGATTATCATTTCTCTTCTTGAAACTCATCCAATTATAAGTAGATTTAATACAATAGGAATTGGTTTTGACCAAGTGTTCACCGGACTTGTCGGTCCCCTAATAAACGTTGCCTTGATTGCCTGCAACAAATATTTTAAGGTTGTCAAAAGCCAAACGTAATGATTCCAAAATTTTCTCCCATTTTGTCCTCTAATAATTTTGGGATTTAGAAAGGTCCAAGAATTGCTTTTTAATGCCCTTTTCCAAGCCATTCCTCTGCACCACAGTGAACCCACCAGCTTTTGGATTCTCCATCCTCCTGGTACATACTCAAGTTGCATCCTTCTCTTGTTTTATTAACTTCTTTTTCTTATATTTCTGAAGAATTGTTTGATCAACTTAGACCATGTGCTTTAGACAGATACAATTTCTTGCTATTTGATGTTCTTATATGTCCTGAGTTTTGTCAATCCTCTTTAGGTAATTTGATTCCCAGTTTCTGATATGAAGTTTCTAATCAACAATCTGCTGATAACTGTTTCATTAATCAAACTGCATCTTTCTCTTATATTAGTAACTCTGCTCTTTTTCAGAACATTGAGATCAATCCCATCTGGAGTTCGCCTGAAGCTTTTGCTTCAAAGCAAGAAATCTGCAGCTATGAAGGAAATGGCTCAAACTAGGAGGCTTAATAAGGAATGTGAAGAGCCAACATTTGGTGTTGGAAGCATTGGCAAAGTAAGAGTTCTCATGATGCAAGAGTTGGATTCCGTGTCTTCTAAAAGAAGACCTACCAATGCTACTGTGCCAGTTTCAGTCTACTGTTGTGAGAAAAGAAAAAGATCAGTACAAGTCAAGAAGACTAAATCTGATCAGAGAAACAGCACTAGTACTGGTTGCAAAAGCAGCAATTTAAGCAGTGATAAAAGAATATCATCAGGAATAAGCAGTCGAAAGAAAGTTCTTCATCAAAGTCCATCTGCTCAATCCATTCCTATGTTGGAATCAGAAGACATTTCTCTGGAAAGAACTCCAGCCAGAGGCTGTCAAGAGAGGCGAAAAACTCGAATAGTCGAAATTGTGGATCTAAAATGTGGGAATTCTGAGAAAGGATGGTCTTCTCCTATTACTGATCAGCTCAGAAGGCTCAGTTTCTCAAAGCTTTCTGATTGATCTTGCAACTTTTTCATCAAAATCTATTCAACTTGTTAAATGGTACTGCAGAGCTGATGAATGCTCCTGAAAAGCAAGCCATTTGTAATAGATTTAACAAGTCACATTCGCTTTTTGTGCATGTCACAAAATTGTAAAAGGGATTTGTCAAGCAATGTCATTTCCAGGACATTTTCATGGAGACAGCTTATACGCATTCTTATTTCAAATAATTGGATCAATGTGCAATACACAAGCATCTAAATGAGAACTTATGGATGAAAATTGCTGGTTGGGTGAATACACATACATACATATATACATACATACACACATACATATACATATGTAAGATTAATATTTCCTACACTGACAGTGTATACACTGTTAGTTTTGGATAAATGATAACTATGCAAAATTTAAATTTGAAATTCAACTTTTGAATATGCGTCAAGGATCTAATAGTAATAATGTATACATTATTAGTATATAAAATTTATCCATATATATATGTATGGAGTCCATATTTTTGGAACTTTTACTGATTTTGTAGGCAGTCTACTCTTTTTTTTTTGGGGTGTAATTTTTTCTATATTATGTTTAGGCCTACTTGGAAAGTAGATTGCAGCACACTTGTAACTTGACTGGTTTTTTCTTGCTTGGATGGGCAAACGTCTGTCTTAGTTAGGCCCATCCTTATTAGGGTACAGAAAAAAAGTTGATAAAACTAGCCCAGTTTAGGACCCGTATAACCCAAACAAAATGTCCTAGCTGGGCTCCTCCCCCATTCCTAGAAGAGGAATAAATTTTCAAGCGTTTAATACTGTACCAATTCGAACCTATAGAATTTGATTATCAATTAACTCGTGCTTGTAAACTTTCAAACACGAAATTGATTCTACCAAATTAAATTTTGAGTTCACCTACAAAAATTGACTGAAAATGACGACATGTTTAAGTAATATATATATATAAGCATAGAAATTTCTAAAATTAAAGAGACAAACCATCATCTAGTTTGTATCTGATCGTATAAATTATATGTTGCTTAGGGTATAATTTTTCACGTATAATTTTATAAGTTAAAAACAAACTCACTAGATTGTAAAATAACTTGGTGGACTCCGAAAGGCCAATTATCTTAAACAAAATAATTTGAAGAAAATTAAATTAAAAAAACTCGTGCATTCTATATTAAAATATGTTGTCGTTGTGGTGGTCCATGTGGGTTTTTTTTGTTGTGATACGATTTTTTTTTAATTATTATTATTAGTATTGTTATTAACATTGGCTCTATTGAAACTCGAACTTGACCTCATAGTTTTGGAGATGACTTTAGTATCACTGAGCTAAATCTCTTGGTAAAATGAACGTACTTAGTGAACCACCATGCGTTATTGAGAAATACCCTGCAATGAACACAAAGACTTAACAGCTTAAAGTCGAAATCCTTGGGGGGTTTAAGGCATAGAATCCGACAGCCACAAAAGTTGAATACCTTGGGGGGGTTTATGCCATAGAATCCAATAGAACAAGTAACTAGTCTTCAATATACAATTTATCCTGAAAAAAAAAACCTTTTTTTTTTCCTTATTTATCATAATATGCCCTGATTCCATAAACAATCCTTCGCTTATAGTAATTTTAAGAAAGGAAAACAATAGAAAATCCATTAGCAAAGCAAATAAAAAATGTCAAAAGTAACGAAAAAGATACAAAAATGAGCACTCAATTTTGAAAATAAAAAAAATCATGACTAATAAGATCAATAACTACATAAAAAAAAGGGCAATTTACTGTGGAATTTCATTCAATGAAAAACCAACTTATGAATACTTTTTAAAATAATAATATAAATTTTTATACCTTTTGCTTCCTTGTCCTACCTTCCATCAAGAGCACATGCACTATCCAAGTTTTGACCAAAAAAAAAAAAAAATCAAGCCCTTGAGCATAAACTGAAGGTGCTTAAGTATAGAAGTGTTATTCTAGATTACATGTAACATATTATTCTCTAGTTCAAGTAATTAAAAAGGGGAAAAAAATAAGAAGAGGATGAATTGACTGATACAGTTAAATGAGTGCAAGTGGAATGTTTCGAATTTAAAACTTTTCACTTACATTAAAAAAATGAGAAAAAAAATTAACCAAGTATGAAAAGCAACCAGGAATTCCAATATTGTGGCCTAAGATCCAACCACCAAATATTACTGCTAATGCTACAGATGAGCAACAAGGGGTTGAAGTCAAAGCACTAGTGTCTATAAAAATCAAAGTCAAGCATTAGGGTCCACAAAAAGTCAAGTCAACCTTATGCAAAATCAGAGAATTGATTAGTCATGGACAAAGAAAAGAAAAACAAGCGAAGAGAAAAAGTTCTAGTACTCGGGGCTAAAAGAAACAATCTACTATTAAAATCAGCAAATATAAGCCAAAAGAATGGTAGTTGCCCAAATTATTTAAGTGAGATGTTCCTTGGAAAACAAATACTAGTTCAGAAGAATAACAACTACACATATTCAAAATGTCAAGAAGTATAATAACGACTTTTTCTTGGAAGGGGATTATGGGGGGGGGGGGGGGGGATACTATAGCGAATAAATGTAAATAATTTGTCCCGTTCTAGATTTATAATTTGTCTCTTTCTAGATTTATGCCTTTTTTTAAGTGACAAGTCTTATATCCTAAATCTCTATTTACAATCCCTTTTACCTTATCATCTAACTTAACTCTCTCTTCTTAAAGTTATGTTCGGTGACCGATAAATGAAAAAAAAAAGAAATTTCCAACTTAATTTGGTTTAGTCGTCCAATCCTCATCAACATGGGATTCATCAACATGGGATTGGGATTCGCTCTTAAAGTTATAATTGGTGATCGGTAAAAAAAAAAAGGAAATTTCCAACTTAATTTGGATTAGCCTTTTTGATATTATGACATGTTACACAAGGAGTTCATTTATATCGCGGCAATATTGACAATTTATGCTCAACCGCTAGATTTGACGTTTTTCGTCCAATTTTCAATTTAGTTGAAACCATAAAAAGCTATAGTGTAGTTTTTTAAACCAAAGAGAGTGAAATTGAATATTTAACAAATCACAGGGAATTTTCTGGTGTTTTACCCTGACAATTTAAATCTTTACTTTACTACTAATTATCTATGTTGTTTACTGCTTCACGTTTGGCTTGTGCATATGTGTTGTTTCAACTTAACATTGTTGTTGTGTATATAATACATTACAACCTTTGTGATTTAATAAATGTAATGATATTATGAAAATAAAATAAATTTGACAAAACATAATGGTCTTAGTATTTGTTTCTCTGAATTTTAAGCTATAAATTAACCACATAATTCAGAAAAGTTTGAAAATTTTTACATTTATGACTTTTAAATTATGTGTTCTAAAAACTATTGTCCAAACCAAATGAAATAAGACGAACATTGTATTATGATGTTGACGATCTAAATTTGACAAAAAAAATATTTTGAAATAATATAATTATGTGATGTAATACTAATATATGTGTGTGTGTAGTATACAAGAGTCTAGACTGTATTCTACAGTTTGAGTATTTGAATTTAATTCAGGCTATTCTACAATACAATCGTGGGGCGAATGATGGGGAAAAGATAATCTCATCCAAAATGGTGTCAAATCAAAAAGAAAATTTTGCTTCTTGTGTATTTCTAGAAAAAGAACAAAAGATCTTTCACAACCACTTTTGGAAATTGTACTCCCTAGTGGGTTGTCTTTCATTTCATTATCAACTTACAAGGACCCATTTGCCCGCCTTAATAATTTGCCAAGAAATAAGTCCTGTTTGGATAATAGATTATTTAGGATAATTTTTTGAAAAATATACTGTAATATTTTTTTGATGTGATGTATGTAAGATAAAAAATATATTGATAATACAAACAAATAAATTTTGATAAATAATTCACTATTTTTTTTTGAAGGAATAATTCACTATTCAAGTAACACATATGGTCTTAGACTCTATATTGTACATCAATGTCGAGACATCCACCGTGGTTTTAAGTTTTGTCTCTATTAATTGACACAAAAGAGACATTTGTTATTCTTACGTTGTAAATGAAGGGCTTTCATTATGATGCTATGAGGTAGTAAACTAGTAATTCATACATTGATCTTACATATTAATTGTGGATTAACTGTAATCATATAAAAAGAAAAGGTAATCCATACATTTATTTCCTGCAATTAGGGTTCATAACGATTCTTTAAGCCTGCTATTTATCCATTTATTTCTCGTCACATGATATATAAGATACACATTTTCTTTAATCAAAATACCGTTAAATCTCCATATTTTTCGTAGTTTTAAATTATGTCTCGAGTTTATTGAAATATTACAAATATATGATGCGTTCTACAGCATAAAATAACAAAAATGTAGCGCATTCTATATTTCTACTAAGATGTTCATGTCATTTCCAAGGAAAAGTTCAGTTTTGATTTTTGGATTATGTAAAGGAAAAAAATATTAAAGACTTGCTTATTTTGTCTTGTTAAACGCAGTATCCTTTCAAAGTACCTATGAAACATAAAGTAGCCAAAAAGATTGATGTTCAAAGTTTGGAAACTGGAGCTTATAAGTTTATTCTTCTGTTTTATAATAACATTTCATAAACAAAATTAAAAAAAAAAAGTGCAAAGGTTTGTAGCCTTTAGAAAAAAAACAAAATACTCTAGACTATGAACAATTAAATGTCAACTTTGCCCCTTATCTTATTTTCTTTTACTTAGACCAAGGCTACAAATATCATGCTAGTAACTTCTCTGGGAAAATTCCTCAAAAAAAAAAAACTTCTCTGGGAAAAGACTTTTCATTTAGCTAAGTTTAAGAATGCATTAAATCATGCATGTGGACATTGTTCTTGTACTAAATATATCAGCTTCCATCCCTTTCATGAATTGTAGCCTAACTCCTTAAAGTCCTCTCCTTTAATGGGATTCTTTGTTCCACGCTTACCAAAGTTTTCTCCACGATTTAAAGCAGATTCCCATTTCTCTGTCATTCAAGACATGTTTCCAACTTCTGCATTGTACAGACAAATCCCATTTTGAATTCTCTTTTTCTTCCTTTTGATCTTTACTTGCCAGGTCAAGTCTTCACCTGTAGCAAAAGCCAAGTTTCAAATATGCAGACTGCTTGACAAGGATGGTCAAGGTGGATGGTTTTCTCTGCTCCATAATAGCAGATGGTTAAAGGGTTGCATCAAATTCACATTTTAAGCAGTCCCTTTTCATTTCTTGCAGTATTTAGCAGAAAGAATCAAACAATTGCAAACTTTAAGAATTATTTCTGTTAGCCTTTATTCTTTTTGGTGTTATTGTTGTGCTGTTTCAAACATGAAATTGACAGTGCTGATGCTAGTAATCTTTCTGCTATTGGTGCTACTTGACAATTCCGTGGACTGTCAAAGGCCTAGTGTTGTAAAAATAGGTGCAGTTTTTACTTTCGATTCAGTTATTGGCAGAGCTGCAAAGGCTGCCATGGAACTTGCTGTTTCGGATATCAATGCTGATCCTCGAATCCTGAATGGAACCCAATTGAAGTTGATTATGGAGGATGCAGAATGCAACGTCTTTTTAGGATCCATGAGAGGTACCTATCTCATGTCTCAATTGCTATTTTTGTTGCCACATACATTTTTATCTAATTCTGTCTGGTATGTGTTTGAAATAATTATTTCTTGGTGCTGAATTGTATATCTCCTATGGCTCAAAGATGTGAGGCTACTACTTGACTATGAACTCTGTAGTGATAGTTTTGAATTATTTCTAAGGACATTGGTTGATTTACGAGACTGTTATGTGAAGATTTTTACTGTTATAGTCTATGGATTAGAGTAGGCTTAATCTAATTCAAGTATATGAAAAGAGAAAGGAAATGTAAAGAACCGATGAATGGACATCTGGCCAGTTTATGCAATTTTTAACCCCCTTTACATATCAAATTTGTCCTTGTTTAAGATGCTATGAGTCCCCGCCCTCTCAGAAGGTTGCACAAAGAAGTATATAGGATAATTGAATCTCAGTTCCATTTGGATTATATAAGGTCTTCTACACAGTTGAGATGCTCTTTCTATAGTTTGTGGCGAAGCCAGAGTATGCTCCATATTCTACATGCATCTTTTACATTCTTCAGATCTAATTATTTCTTGAATCTAACTGCTTCTCCCTTTAATAACCTTAAATTGACAAAATTATGATTCCTTTCCAGAATCTACTATGTACAGACTCTGCATGCTTAGTGTGATGGCAATTACCAAATTAATTATTGTCCAAGTGTTACATCATCCTCACCCTTGACTTCAACTGGTATTTTCTTCCAGATTAAGGTTTTAGCTTATCAATTGATGCCTTTCTTTCAATTTCTTTCTCATTTCATATGTTGCAATTCTTTAAATTGTTATTCTTGTTTCTCCCCAAACTTCAACAACTGACAATTTTTTACTTGAAAGAGAAATATCCTTAAAGAGGGAACAAAAAAAAGGTTACATGCGTTAAGAGTGAGAGGGGAGTGATACTTTCTCTTTTGCTGGCAGTATGTAATCCTGAGGAGCTCACTCATTCCTACAACCTTCCATTTTTCAGTATCACAGATGGAACAAACTTGAGGGATGGCATTTTCTGCTCTTATTACTACATATTTATTGTCTACTATCCCTAGACTTGTTTGAAGTGAAATCGTCTTAACTAAGAAAGCAAAAGTCATGTTATCTTTTATGAAACTTCGCAATCTCGTATTCCATCACCTGACTGCAGTGTGCCTAGCTTGAGGTTATGAGGTATGGCTTCTAGCTATAAGGGGCAAAAACATTATTCAATAAGCGTTCTATACCATCATCTTAAATTGTTGAAAGAATCTGAAGTCGAACATGAATAAGTTTTGATCTGGAGCATACCAATTTAATCCTTTGTTAGTTGAAGATAAAAAATCTTCTGCTTTTTGCTTATAGTTTGTTTTCCTTCTTCAATATTAGGTCTTCAGTATGCAGGTCAGAGTTCTTAATTATAGATTATGCTGTCTTGATTCAATAGCTTCTGTCAGCATTTCAGGTACTTGATAATGAAGTAGTTGCAATTATTGGCCCACAGTCTTCTCCGATAGCTCATATGATCTCTCAAATTGCTAATGGGCTTCATGTGCCCCTTGTCTCGTATGCTGCCACTGATCCAACTTTATCAGCCTTACAATTTCCTTACTTTCTACGAAGTACACATAGTGACTCTTATCAAATGGAGGCTGTGGCTGATTTTATCAACTTTTATGGATGGAAAGAGGTTATTGCCATCTTTATTGACAATGATTATGGAAGAAATGGGATATCTGTTTTAGGGGATAAGCTCACAGAGAAGATGGCTGTAATTTCTTATAAACTAGCCTTACCATCTCAATTTGATGTGAATTTTATTACTGACGTTCTTAACAATTCCAAGTATTTAGGTCCTCGTGTTTATGTTGTGCACATTAATCCTGACCCAATGTTGAGATTCTTCCACATAGCACAGCAGCTCAACATGATGACTAGTGAATATGTTTGGCTTGCAACTGATTGGCTTTCTTCCACTTTAGATTCACTATCAAAAGACAATCAAGATTTGTTCAGCATGCTTGAAGGTGTAATTGTGTTTCGGCCTCATACTCCTACAACCACCCTGAAGAAAGCCTTTGTGTCTCGGTGGAGGAAACTACAGCAAAGGGATGCAGTACATTCAGGATTGAATGTGTATGGACTTTATGCATATGACACAGTATGGGCAGTTGCACATGCAATCGACAAAATTTTAAAACAGCATATCAACATTTCATTTTCTTCCAGCAGCACATTACAAGATGCAAAGACAAATAGGATGCAGCTCGGGAAGTTTAAAGTTTTCAATGGTGGAGAACTTCTGCTCAAAATTTTGTCAGAAACAAACCTCACTGGCTTAACTGGCCAGATTCGATTTAATGCAGATAGGAACATTATCTTAACTGGTTATGAGGTTGTCAACATTGTGCGAATGGTAACCCGCATAGTCAGTTATTGGTCAAACCATACTGGTTTCTCTCTTTTGCCACCTGAATTCCGCAAGGAAAATCAGACCAGCTATTCCCATCCAGATCAAAAGATTGACAATGTTACATGGCCTGGTGGGATGACTAAAAAGCCGCGTGGATGGGTGATTGCCAATGGCGGAAGACCGCTCAGAATTGGAATTCCCAAGAGGGCCAGTTTTACAGAGTTTGTAACTGAATTGAACAAAAGCCACAATGTTCAAGGTTATTGCATTAACCTGTTTGATGAGGCACGACAACTAGTTCCATACGATGTTCCTTCCACATTTGTGCCTTTTGGCAATGGTCTTTCCAATCCAAACTATGATGCTTTGGTGAAAATGGTGGCTGATGGTGTAAGTATCACACATGCTTTGCCATTCATTTAATTTATCTAAGATTCTGATATTGTTAGATACACAATTCTTAATCTTTACTCTTCTAGACTTCATACACATTTGGTCAAGCATGAATCCATTATGAATATAGCTACAGAGAACAAATATCAAAAGAGAACACCAAAGTTGGCTAAAAGTGAAGATTTGTCATAAACAATTGCAATGTGTAGAAAGTTATTTTTGCCAAAGCCTAACTGATATCACTGACATTTCAGTGGCTTATCTTTTGTTTCCATCTTCATTTGACATGTCCAATGTGGAGGGGATCTATTACTCACTCTTTAAGGGCATACTTGGTTCATTCTTTAAAGGTATGTTGCAGGTTTTTGATGCAGCTATTGGGGATATTACTATTGTGACAAACAGAACGAGGAATGCTGATTTCACTCAGCCCTTTGCTGCTACTGGGCTTGTCATAGTTGTTCCTATTGACAATTCAAAGTCAACTCCTTGGGTCTTTGTCAAACCCTTTGCATTGAAACTTTGGGCTGTCATTGCAATCTCTTTTGTTGTAATAGCAGTTGTTATATGGATACTTGAGCACCGCGTCAATGATGAATTTCGTGGCCCTCCTAAACAACAGCTTAGAACAATGTTCCTGTAAGCCCTTTTTCAGTATTCATTCACTCATTTCACACTTGAGACTTGCACTTTTGATTTCACAAATTTTCATGTGACCATATTGAACTTCTGTTACTTAAGCAGACAAAACCTGAACCATGTAAGTTCCAGGCACCATTTCACTCTTGATATTGTTTTACTGAATTTTCGTTTACTGAACAGTAATTAACTCTGATCAATTTGTTGATGCAGGTTTAGCTTCTCAACTCTATTCAAGACAAATCGTAAGTACAGTACATCGGTAGTTGTGTTGACAAGTTATATGTAAAACTAATACTTGCATGGATCCATATCAGTTAGTGTTTGGTTTGTAAAATGTTCTTTTAGCTAGCATTGTATAGGCTATAGAGATTCTGAACTAGCCTTAAACTAGAGAAGAAAGTGTGTAGGGCATGTTGCTATTTTGCTGAAAGGCTTTTCACATCCTAGTCTCTCTCATATGCTATCTGCAATTTCTTTTACAAAACCTAAAACATATGATCTTCTCTCTCAGCATTTCTCTGTGTCTTTGGAATTGCTTGCATTTTCTGTCAAATACAACTAAGTACACGTAGAAATGTTGTGTAACAGTTTATTTTTTTCTAATTTCAGAAGAAAAAACAATAAGCCCGCTGTCACGAATGGTGATGGTGGTCTGGCTGTTCCTCTTGATGGTTGTTACATCAAGCTACACAGCAAGCTTGACATCAATCCTTACAGTCCAGCAGCTTTCATCATCTACTATCACGGGAATTGACAGCTTGATTGCCAGTGATTGGCCTATTGGTTATCAAGTCGGATCATTTGCTTATAGCTATTTAAAGGACAATCTCAACATACGAAAATCAAGACTTGTGTCTCTAGGCTCCCCAGAAGAATATGAGAAGGCCCTCAGGCAAGGGCCAAAATCTGGAGGGGTAGCTGCTATAGTGGACGAGCTTCCGTACATTGAATTGTTTCTTTCCAAGCGCACTGATTTTATAATTGTTGGACAGCCATTTACAAAGGGTGGTTGGGGCTTTGTAAGTGCCGACTTTATGATTTCTTGCATGCAAATCTGATTTTATTTGGATAGAGTTATATCTGAAGCCGAAGAATAGCAAATTTGTTATGCAGAAATGCAGAACAGTACACAACGCTGGAAAAATGTGGCATCTCATCTAGTTTCTTGGTTCTTCAGTCATGTTATAAGCTTGGAATAATTTAAACATTTTGTCTCAAACTTGTAAAAGCTACGTTTCTTTTCCTGTGGGCATCTTCTGTTTGTTTATCTTACTTATCTTACAATTCAGGCTTTTCAAAAGGACTCTCCCCTTGCAGTGGACATGTCAACAGCAATCCTAAAGCTTGCAGAGAGTGGGAAACTCCAGGAGATCCATCACAAATGGTTCTGTAAGCCAGAATGTCCAGCACAGAGAATACAAAACCCTGATCCTAATCAGCTGCATTTAAGAAGCTTTTTGGAACTGTTTATACTATGCGGTGTTTTCAGCCTTGGAGCCCTTTTACTCTTTCTATTCAGAGTTGCTAGGCAATATGCAAGGTACCAGAAGAAGCAGATGGAAACTCCTACTTCTTCAACCACACTCTCATCAAACGTACATTGTTCAAAGGTCCTTCACAACTTCTTTGACTTCATTGATGAGAAGGAAGAGGCAATCAAAAGATACTTCAATCAGCATAACAACTCTCAGTCTCAAGTGAGTTGATAAGCTAAATTCCTACCATCAAGCTTCTAACTTTTTTCAGTTATCCTTGTTGCAAAGCTAAGTTCCTACCATCAAAAAGAATCCTTAGCCATAGACGGTGTATATATGTCCTTTTAGGTAAAAGATTTTCTCTTGTATTCCTTGTCTCATTTTGATGATGAAATTTGACACGACCTAGTTAGCTACTTAGTTGTTGAGTCTAGCTTACAGTATAGTTTGTCCTTTCAATGTAACAAATGGAATAGATCTAACAGATCTAACGGGGGAAAAGAAAAGGTTAGGACAAGAGTTTACTGCAACAATTTCTCATTGCTGGACTGGTTCACAATGTTCTACGCATAATCCTGCAACTGGTTATGATTCTTCATGTTGTTCAAAAACATGTAGCTACGTCTGTTTGGACCGTGGTATATTTGATTACATCACAGATATATTATATATTTTTTAATAATCTTTTTATCTTCCCAATCACATTTTTATCATATAAAAAAAAATGTTATAGTGTTTATTTAAAATATTATTCCAAATAATTTTCTATCCAAATACGCTATTGGGACCATACGTTTAATGCATCGAGTCAGTCAAACAACCCCCTCTTTAACTCTATTTAATTTGTGGGCCAATAAGTATGGGAAAACAAAAGCAACTGGTCCCTTTTCACATAATCCAACTGTCCTGGTCCATCTCCTCATGGGCTCACACGCTCAGGTGATGTAAAATATTTTAGCCTTTGGTGATGAGAGGGAGAAACGTCCAAATAAATTTTTATAGGAAAAGGATTTCTAATCTATACCCCTACCAAAAAAAAAAAAAAAAAAACAGAGAAAGAGAACAAGTTTTGATTTCATCTTTAGGTGATTATTGAAAAAAAAATTATAAAAAAAAAGTATGGGAGTGTTAAAATGTTGGTCATTGCCTTTTTTTTTTTCTTGGCTCTTAGCAAGATAATGATGAGATTTAAGAAGTGAAGAAGGGAAATATTGGTTTCGAATCCAAGACATCCAAGTTTTGAGTCTTAATTGTAGCCACTAAATCAGTCCTCTGCGGCATCATCACCTTGCTTCAAAGCAAAATAAAGGATATTTAAAAGCAAATCTCCTTGCTGTTATAATTTTCCTCCACTACTTTGTTGATTTGATGGTTTCCAATTTTCAACCTCACCGTTCATATTAAAAGTGGATTAAGGCCTCATTTGGAGTTACCGTGTATGTTTTAAAAAAAAAGGAGTTTTAAGTATTAAAAGTACTTCCAAGGTATTTAGTAATTAATTTTTTCAAAACTTAATTAATCCAATTTTTGATAACTTAAAAGCACTTGTGTCAGAAGTACTTCTTTATAAGCCGTCGTAATTTTAAATCAGGCCTAAATCATTTAAAATGTACAAATGCTAATTCTTTTCACCTTTTCAAATAGATAAATGATGGCTCCAAAAAATGATGCTAATTCTTTACACGCTTCCAAAATGACCAAATGGAAAAAAATTAGAGATGTTGTGAAAAGAATAAAAAGCTAGGACTAAGACTCTCCATTTCCACAAACAAGAACTTTGGGTTGAGCTGAGCGACTGATGTGAACAACCATTTAATGGTTGAAGGAAATTATCACGCATATCTTTTTTGCAGATGACTCACTCATATTTTGTAAGGCCAGCACCCAACAGGCTAAGGAAATTATGAAAATTCTCAAGACATATGAAGAGGCTTCAGGTCAGCTGATTAATCTAGATAAGTGGTGCTACTTTCACTTGTTCCCATCTATCCAAAGGTCATTTATATGAGTGGATGGCATTTTTTAGAAGACAAAGCATCACTATAGCATTTTTTTTTTTTGGACAAGGGTGCATGTAAATATGATTTAAAGAAACCAAAATTTTTTTTGAAAAAATTCAATTGGGAAATGTTTTTGAAAATCAGTTAAAAAAATTTTTATCGAAAATAGCCATCAAAATGGAAGCTTTAACATAGCGTACATTTGGTATAATTTTTCGTATATTAGCTAATACTTTTTTTTATTGTAACGATAATATTTATATAATTTACTCTAACCTAGTGAGGGGGAACCAACAGAATTTTCTCGTTAAAAAAAATCACAATTAAGTAGCAAGACGGGAAACAAGAGGTTGAACCCTTAACCTCCCACCCCTATCGAAACTTATGTCTACGTAGTATCAACAGTCCAAGAGACTGTTGCCGCCATATATTAGCTGACACATTGCACTTTGTTTATTTCCAAGCAGATGCCTATTTCTTTCCCTTGTTTGGCCCATCTGGTGAATCTGTAAAGTTGATTTGGACAGGTGACAAAATCTTTGCATTTTAAACAAAGCGAATGCTTGTCTCTAGAATTTTTGTCTCTACAAAAAAAAAAAAAAAAAAAAAAAGAATGCTTGTCTCTAGAGAAAATATCTTCTCCAGAATGAGAGAACAGTCCCAAAACTTCCACCCTACATTACAGTTCCATATTTCAGATAGGCCTGTAGAGAATATCTATAATGTCTCCTTCAATATATATATATATATATATATATATATATATATATATCTTCTTGTCACCTATTTTTTGGTGATTATCCTAAATTAGTCAAAATAATACTGTAGCATTTTCTATAATGCGATACGTGTAAAATTTGAAAGTACTTAGAAAATGTATTAATAAAATTTTTTTTTTGAACGGAAAAGTAAAGAATTTCTCTAAAAACTAGCAATCCAAACGACCATGGTTAACACATATGGAGAGATTTTGTGCTACAATTTACAAATTGTTGGGGGAGAAGTGAAGCTATTTTGCAAAAGGGTTCGTGAAATATCAATTTAGTCTCCATTTCTTGAGCACAATAGAAACACTAGTGCTTTTGAGAATTTCCTTTTTTCAAAATAAGAGAATTTTAGTGTTTAGACAAAAGATGCAATAGTGCCAAGAAACACCTGAAAAGCATGCAAGACATAAAACAGATAGGAAGAGATTCCTTTCAAATCAAAGAAATCAATAACAGTTAGCAGTGTGAAACTCCAAAATTTCTTTAAATACAAATGAATCTTTGCAGCTCAAAATCTAACAAGTACCAATTAGAAGTTCCAAAAGAAAGTTTAGATTTAACCAAACCGATCTTAAAGATCCCAACAAAACCAAAAGAAAAAAGAAAAAAAATCCATATTTTAAATAAATCTGTCCTACAAATATAACAATTAAATGCATATATCTATAGCAACAAGCTTTTTTTATATATAAAAAAACTGTAATTCAAACAATCTATATATTTTTTTTTTGGGTCTTATTTGCTTAGTTTGTAGGAAGCTCTAAACCACAAGGAAGAACAGAAACGAAAAGAACTTTAGAGTCGAATTATGTGTTTCTTTTTTTTTTTTTTTGGTCTCAATTTACAGGAATTAAACTTTGCAAGGGAAAGGGGAAGGGAAGGGGTTGGAGTCTGGAAAAATCTTTTGACCATTTAAGTCTTTGCATTGAATGCTGTGGAAGTCTTTGCATTGAATGTTATGGAAAAATAAATTTCTGATGTTACATGTCCTCTATAGGTAAACTACACGGTCGAAAAAGGACTTTGACAAAGTCAATTTGCTCGCGTTTATTATGGTTTGATGAAGTTTTGAAGTCATTTTAACCTCTAAAATTGAACTAATAATTATTCGTTGCCTCTGCCAGTCTTTTTTGTTTTTTCAGCTACAATGGAAAAAAATTCACGAGAATTGTCTCAACAATACAAAATTTTAGATGGCTAAAAATTATAAATTGAAGTTGCACTTGAATTATACTGCTACAAAGGCCGAAATGGTAGTTGAAACTCATGATTATATTAGAGATAACAACATCAAAAGTTTGGTTTAAGGGAGACATTGTTGACATATTTTAAACCGAGCAATATTTAAAAATTTAGTAGTTTTAGAATTATATTCTTTTTTATTTGGTAACTATATTTGGTTTGATGTCAAAGTTGGTTTAGGAAATCCATTGAGTCATGTTTTTATATTATAATTAGAATGTGATTTGTGATTATATATATTTTTTTGTTTAAGCACTTGGAGTCCTAGATTTGTAGATGATGAAAATTAATGAATTGAAGCAAGATATTTTGTTTCCTCCCATGTCTTTCTTAATGTTCATTATTTGTGAGATTTTAATGTTACTCCTCCTGTGTGATTTTATGTGTCAATATGTACATGAAATAACAAGGTGATTAAAAAATGTATTTATAATGCAAACAAATAAACTTCCCAAAATAATCGACTATCCAAACAAAATGTTTCAAAGAAAAAGGAAAAGAAAAGAAAAAAAATGAGGGAGGTTACAAATAAGAAAACACTAAATTCTTTTAAAATGTTTTGGTCACAGTGTACCCAAAGATGTGACGTGGACAATTAAGATTCTGATTATGTAATTTTTATTCCAATAAGATGATGTAAACTGTGATTTGTGGTTGCAGCAGATTACACCTCTCTTTTGGCTGTGTTCAATAAATATTCCAAGAGTCAATTGCCAATTGCCAATTGCTTATATTCCAAAATAAACAGTAAGAGATCATCCACGTGTTCCATGCGAGAGACAAATGGGACCCATTCTCCATCATCTTTATCTCATGAAAAGAATTTTTCTAAACCTAATAATGACATGGCATTATCTTGACCATACATCATGTTCCTCTCATCTCAATTTGGTAATATTCTTTTACTATTACGAAACTGACCTAAATCCTAGTGTTAACTACAGCCTAATCGTGGAAATAATACACAGGACTTCTGGTAGTATCCCAAACTATTTTAGTACATTTTTCAATTTCCCACCACAAAATTTAACAATAATTAGGTGAGCCCTGCATTTTTTTCTTATTCTATTAGCATTTTGTAAAAATAAATTTTGGAGTCAAGAACAAAAATCAAAATACAAATGTTAAAATGTAATATATCAACTTAATTATTATTTTAAATCGCAAGTTTCTTTTAGTGGTTTGAAATTTGAGACCTTTCACTGACGCTTCCTCCTCTCTCAACTATTTCAACTCATGTGATGGCATTACATATGATAAACTTTTCCGTTTGATACTTGAATTATAGTATATTATTAGAACAATTACAGGAAAGAATAATTCTTTACTGAGATTGCAAGACTGTTCTCATGTTTTGAGCTCTTCTGAGGGCAACCGTCCACTTTATTAACCCATGTAAATTAATCCAAGTGACTACAAGAAAATGGTTATCTTGTCCTGATACCCAAAGTTACTCCCTCAGAAAGAGCCACAAGTGCAAGTCTTGTACCATTTTTTAAGTGTTGAAAGTTGCAAATTTTGGATTCAGTTCAGGTAATCTAACTTGTCATCTTCCAACAACTCTCTTCGGGTCTGAATTGCTCCAGTTAACAATTGTGTTTAGTATCATGTCTGCAACATTTATCAATTCATGAATGTGAATCCCAGTGCAGATGCCCAATTGACTATATTGCAACTTGTGCTGCAATATTTTTTTTAGATGTTCTTCTCATTTTCTTTTGTCTACTGTTACTTATTTATACTGGGTTAAGTTATGAATATTTATACTTGTTGGATGGTAAAATATGTTTTCGTTTACCAAAAATATGTATTAGCAAAGTCGAATACAAAGTGATGTGACGTGAGTATAATCTGATACGATGAAAAATGTTAAATAACTAATATACGCTATCATTTCTTACAAAAGGGCAAAAAAATGAAAGAAAAGAAGAAAATGCTGGTGCGTAATCTAACATGAGTCAATTTACCATTTTATTTTGGAAGTTTGTGCACATATTCCATGATTATTTTGAAATGTGAGGTGCAAGTTGGTAAGGTTGTTTCAGGTTCAAATTACTGCACTTTCGTTGGACTCTAGTTTTAATGAACCTTCATTTTTCTTGGCCAAATTTGCAGTGAACTTTCCTCTGCTTTGTAATACCTCTGGGGTGTTTGCCTTTTGAGGACCGATACGAGGGTCCTTAATTCTTGGACCTCTATCTTCCAGTTCTTGTCTTGAGGTTCTTTTCTGTGCTTCATCTTTGATCAAGTTCTTAAAGCTTAAAAACCCATGTGAGGAATCTTGTATTCTTTTCTGAGTCTGTTGTTTGAGGAGCTTCACGTTCTTGCTCTTCTCATCTGCAGGACCATAATTTCATTGAAGGATTTTTTTTCATCAAATGACTTAAAGAATCAGATATAGGATTCTTGCTTTGTGGGAAATGGAGCTCATTTTTTGTCTGAAGAGAGCATTTCTGGTATGGGTTTCTTGTCTGTGGGTGACCATGGTGGTGGTTGGTCAAGGTGCAAACGATAGTTCCGCTGCCAGACCAAAGGAGGTGAAAGTTGGAGCTCTGTTTACATTGAATTCATTTATTGGAAGATCAGCAAAGCCAGCTATTCTTGCTGCTTTTGATGAGATCAATTCTAACCCAAGCATTCTTAAGGGGACAAAATTGAAGCTCATCTTGCATGATACAAATTGCAGCGAATTTCTTGGAACTGTTGAAGGTAATATTGGAAGGGAAGATGGAAATTCTTGTCTTAACTAGTTTCGTATGGAATTAGACCATAATTTGTTTCTTTTCCACTGCTCTATACTTAAGTTCTAGTTGTTGTTATCAGAAATGAATTTTTTTTTCTTTTTTTTTTTGTGACCATATGTACTGGTGAAGTAAAAGAAGCATTCCTGCGGTTGGCTGTTTTAAAGTAATTAGGAATCAGCTTAATAAGTGGAAGTGAGTTGAGTTACATGCACTTTGTTGCTTGTTGCATGTGCATTTTTCATCAATCAGGCTTTAATATTGGTTGTCTAATATTGCTCAGTTGGCAGTTGTCTATTCTTAACTCAAGCTATTCTATCTGAAGGTGTTCATAAACAAAACTCCCGAGTCAAAGCAATAGCCTTACTACAAGCATAAATGTTGCTAAATTGCAAGTTGCAGAAATATCATGCATCATGTTTCCTCTTGGATTCTTCTTCTAGCTCGGACAGACCTTCAGTGATCAGATGTCTGACTTATTATCCATTCGTTTAAATTATGAAATCGCAGCTTTGGCAACTTCTTGTACTTGCTTCTTGCATCCGTATCATATAGGGAAAACAGTACAATCACAATTCTTTTGTTGCTTAAGTTGTTATGTCTCTGCAGCACTGACATTAGAAGTAGAGAATGAGTTATCAGGTTTTCCTATTTCCCCTGGAATGGCTGTGCATGGCAACAAATTGTTCATAGTTTTACAACTCAGAGTTTATAGCTAATTGAATTATCAACTTTTTACACCTAAAAAATTTGAGATCTTGAATATATTAAGAATGGCGATGAACTAGTTATCTTCATATAAGTTTGAAATGTACTTGGTATGATCAGTATATCTAATGGCCCTGCCTTAATTTTTTTTGAACATCTATGGGTTTCTGAGTAATTGAAAAAGAGGAATTGGAGGAAATGACTGCATCCTCATTTGTATAGGTTTGCAGTTGATAGAGGATGAAGTGGTTGCTGCAATTGGTCCACAGTCATCAGGGATTGCCCATGTTATTTCTCATGTTGTGAATGAACTTCATGTACCACTTCTGTCATTTGGGGCAACAGATCCAACTCTTTCCGCTTTGCAGTACCCATACTTCCTACGAACTACCATGAGTGATTATTTCCAGATGTATGCAATTGCTGATATGCTTGAGTATTTTGGATGGAGGGAGATAATTGCCATCTTTGTTGATGATGATTATGGTAGAAACGGGATTTCTGTATTGGGAGATGCACTTGCCAAGAACCGTGCAAAGATTTCTTACAAGGCAGCTTTTAGTCCAAATGCTCCCAGAAGTGACATTAAAGATTTATTAGTTGGAGTGAACCTGATGGAGTCACGGGTTTTTGTCGTACATGTGAATCCTGATTCTGGCCTTACAATCTTTTCAGTTGCAAAGACCCTTGGAATGATGAGTGCTGGCTACGTTTGGATTACTACTGATTGGCTTACTTCTGTTTTAGATTCAATGGATTCAGTTGATTCTCATACAATGGATCTTATACAAGGTGTTGTTTCTCTTCGCCATCATACTCCAGAATCAGATCTCAAAAGAAGCTTTTCATCTAAGTGGAAAAATTTGAAGGATAAGGAAACCCCGAACTTTAATTCTTATGCCTTGTATGCTTATGATTCAGTGTGGTTAATAGCTCGTGCTCTTGATGTTTTCTTCAATGAAGGAGGAAATATCACATTTTCTGAAGATCCCAGCCTGCATGACACTAATGGAAGTGCCCTTTATTTGAATTCCCTGCATATATTTGATCAAGGGCCGAAGTTTCTCAAGATACTTCTCTCTATGAACTTCACAGGTTTAACAGGTCTGATACAGTTTGATTCAGAGAAGAACTTAATCCGTCCTTCATATGATATTCTTAACATTGGTGGAACTGGTATACGAACGATAGGCTATTGGTCAAATTATTCTCATCTCTCTACTGTTGCACCAGAAATTCTATACACAAAGCCTCCAAATATTTCAGCAAGTAACCAACATCTGTACAGTGTAATATGGCCTGGTGAAATGACAGCAAATCCTAAGGGATGGGTATTCCCAAACAATGGGAAGCCTCTGAGGATTGCAGTTCCCAACCGGGTTACTTTTAAAGAATTTGTTAGCAAAGATAATGGGCCTTCTGGAGCGAAAGGATACTGCATTGATGTATTTGAAGCTGCTATAAACTTGTTGGCTTACCCTGTCCCCCACACATACATTTTATATGGAGATGGCAATAGGAATCCTGAATTCAACAATATTGTTTTTGATGTTTCTCAAAACGTAATTATTCCAGCACCCTTTAATTGGTATCCCCCAAACAACCACGTGCATACACATGCACGCACGCGCACGCGCGCGCACACACTTTCATCTCCTATTTCAGTAGCAGCGGTACCATTCGACTTGTAGTTTATATCTAGTGCTGCAAGTGTTTCCTTTTATTGACATTAGTTAACTGGGTTCTGCAGAAATATGATGCAACTGTGGGGGATATAACCATTACTACTAATAGGACAAGAATTGTAGACTTCACACAGCCTTACATGGAATCTGGACTTGTTGTAGTTGCTCCTGTTAGAGAGGTTAAATCTAGTCCATGGTCTTTCCTCAAGCCATTTACTTGGCAAATGTGGTGTGTGACTGCAGCATTTTTTCTATTTGTCGGTGCTGTTGTTTGGATTCTTGAGCATCGGATGAATCCTGAATTTCGTGGTCCACCGAGGCAACAACTTATAACGATCTTTTGGTTAGTATCCTGTACTTAGACATACCTCCTAATACACTGGTAGAGCTTGTGCAAGTTGTGTTCTAGATCGTCATCTTCACATTTTCTGCCAAGTACTCCTTTATATTCTCATTAATGTGGGCCTGATCATGAGCCACTTTGCAGGTTTTCTGTTATGTGTAGCACTCAGCGAACAACTCTACAAATTGTTTTCTCTTAGTGTACTTTTGCTATTATGCCATGAAATTCACCTAGCTCAATTTCAAAGAAATATGCTTTTGATAAATGAATGGTTTGTGTTACAAATTGTCTCAGTAGCTTCCTGATGAATTGGTGGAGATATTAGCTTTTCATCGAGTGTTTCTCTGGCTTTATGGATGCTAATGTACTTTATGGATTTTTTGTTGCAGGTTTAGTTTCTCAACGATGTTTTTTGCACACAGTAAGTAGATAAATACCTATTCAAGTGTTCTTACTTAATTGTGCATTCTTTTGAGTTACTAGTTTTTTTTTTTTTTTGGGGTCTTGGGAAGAGCAGTGGTTGAGCAATCCTAATAGTTTTGTTTGATTGAGCAGGAGAGAACACCGTCAGCACCCTTGGGCGTTTAGTGCTGATCTTGTGGCTCTTTGTTGTCCTAATTATCAATTCAAGCTATACAGCTAGCTTGACTTCAATACTCACAGTTCAGCAGCTGACTTCACGTGTGCAGGGCATCGACAGTTTGATTGCCAGTTCGGATCCTATAGGGATACAAGATGGGTCATTTGCACACAACTATCTTGTTGAAGAACTAAACATCGCAGAGTCGAGGCTCCGAACCATGAAAACCCAAGATGATTATGTTGCTGCCCTTCAGAAGGGTCCAAGTAATGGTGGCGTTGCAGCTATAGTTGATGAGCTTCCTTATATTGAACTATTCTTAGTCAATACAAAGTGCACGTTCAGGACAGTCGGACAAGAGTTCACGAAAAGTGGATGGGGATTTGTAAGTTAATAATTCTTATTTCTTGAGGTTATTGTTTGCTTAAGCATGCTGAGAATGTAAATGTGAGACATCTTGGGATAACATACTAAAACTAAATGCACCTATCTAATGAAGTCTAGTTGTGCGAGCTAAGATTGGTGTCGTTACTTCAATGGATAGATAAACATAAATCGTGTATTCCTAGTATTGTAATTTGAGTATCAGTATCATGCTATTCAAAATTTGCTTCGTCCAGGCATTTCAAAGGGACTCTCCTCTGGCTGTTGATTTGTCCACTGCAATTCTTCAACTATCTGAAAATGGTGATCTCCAAAGAATCCACGATAAATGGTTGTCTAGTGATGCATGCTCTTCACAACCCAATCCTGTTGATGAAAACCGGCTCTCTTTAGACAGCTTCTGGGGCTTGTTCCTTGTCTGTGGTATAGCATGCTCCATCGGTCTTCTTCTGTTTTTCTGGAGGATTTGGCAGCAATACCGTCTAGTCAACAAGGATGACGAGGAAGAGGCAGCTCGGGAACGTGAACTTCCACCGGATGATGGCAGCAGACGATCAACGCAACGTGCCACTAGCTTCAAGAGCATACTTGATATAAAAGAAAAAGAATTCAAGGAAATGCTTAAGCTTAAGCGCAAGAGCAGCGATCAAAAACGAGCTCCCAGCCAAAGCTCAGACGGGCAGCCGATTTCACCATCTTGAAGAGAATTATTCTAGGTTTGGTGTTTTTCCACAATGCACCTTTGCTTTTAGTGTAGAATGCGAACAGTTTGTCCCCATTATTAGTATAAAATACAGCAAGGTATGCTGGAAAATCCAAGCAATGTCAAAGAACAAAAAAAATTTTACTGCTTAGTAGGAAAAATATGTGGGGAAATTCTGGTGTAGATGTCATGTGTCTTCTGGAAACTACAGATGAATTAGAAAAGATATATTTCCCTTCCTTTTTTTGCCAATTCTCCAAGGAGATTTGAAGGATCTGAGAGTTGTGACAGCCCTTTTAAGCCTCAAGATTTCTTTCCAATCCTCTAGCATGTGATATTAGTCTTTTCTGTGTGGTTTGGAAGTACAAATGATCTGTCTTAGCAGCTTTGATTGAGCTAGGAGTTGTTACTAAAAATCAGTAAGAGCAGATGAAAAGTGCTTAAAAGCAAGTTTCTTTATTTTCAATGAGCAGGGGAGTTTAAGTGGTCTAGACTGACTGTCTAAGCTGCAGAAAATTCATTGTTCATTTGTTTACAATTTGGAATCTTGGAACTGAAATTGAGAATTGCAGTCAAGGGCTGGATTATTTGTCATTACCAACTTTATTAGCTGACAGCAATTGAAGCCCTAACTCGGGTCATAATCGAAACCACTGATTTTAATTCTTAATTTTTTTTCATTAGAAATAGGTTAAATGCAACTTTCTCATAGACTTTAGATCCATATTATCTATTCAACATGCCAAGCTTTCACATAATTCAAGCTAATTTTGTTTATCTGGCAAGGTAATCCGAGATATCAGCGATTGCATCAAATAATTGCCTTAGTTTTAAATCAGAACAAATTGGATATGTTATATAGGTCCAATCTAAACTTAGTCCAGACGAATTGTTTAGAGCTACAAAATTGCCAAAAAACAAATTTTAAAAAGGAAGTTGATATCACCAATAAAAAAAACTCAAAAAATCCAGTATATCCAATGTCAAATTTGAAAAGTTATACCACATTATAAAATTTAAAAAAAAAAACTTTTTCATTTCTTCTGATTCTGTTTTGGGTCCCATATAGATCAAATATGACCATTAAAGGGCACTGTAATGGTCATGGATTACCTACCAGCCCAATTCAGAAAGCCCAGTCTAAAACTAACAGCAGTAGGCCCATCACAACACCAAACGCCAGATGAATGCGATTATAGCTTGTACCGATTGTGACTGGCCTAATGACCATTAATTAACCTTAAACTCCACCCAGCTTTTCTTTAAAGGCTTTTAGTTGATAGAAACATTACCCGCCATGAGGTTCTTGATTCGATTCTCAATTGGTTTCATTTTCTCTCTTCTTTCTCTCTCTCTCTCGTAAGACTTGAGGTCTTCTCTTGAACCGAAAAAAAAAAAAACTTTATCCAACTTCTCGTAATACCAAAAATCATATCTTCAACCCAGAATTTCCTCAAAGGAGGCAAAATCACCCACGGATATAAAAGCGTGACACTCGAATTCTTGTGTCCAAAATTTTAAGCGTCCAAGGTTTTTATTGATTTATTAAATCTTACGTTGCATTGGACTGCCCTTCGTGTTTCTAGGGTTTTGATCAGACGTAATTAAAGTTTTTTTTTTTAAATCAATTGATAGCTTAAACCATATTAGCTTTTGGCCACCTCAATGCGAAGTAGATGTAACAAGTTATTAGGGAGGGGCTACCTTTACATGTCATGGTTTATATTTTTGTTCGTTCTAAAATTCTTATGGTTTGAAAGAGAGATAAATATATCTATACTTATTTATTGCACCCTTAATACAGTTTCAAATAGGAGAAGTTGAAGTCATGGTCCTATAATACATGATCTTTCAAATTATCTTTTACTTTTGATAGCTATTCCTCTTTTAAAACTCCAAACTCAACCAAACAAGATTGAGGGCAATTCTTCTAGCCTTATGTCAATATTAATGTCAATATTAATAACTACCGTTGGAATTATGGTTCTTATCTATAGTGATAATTATATGGCTCATGATCAAGCATATTTGAGATTTTTTGCTTATATGGGTTTTTTCAGTACTTCCATGTTAGGATTAGTTACTAGTTCGAATTTGATACAAATTTATATTTTTTGGGAATTGGTTGGAATGTGTTCTTATTTATTAATAGGGTTTTGGTTTACACGACCTCTTGCTGCAAATGCTTGCCAAAAAGCTTTTGTGACTAATTGTATAGGGGATTTTGGCTTATTATTAGGAATTTTAGGTTTTTACTGGATAACGGGTAGTTTTGAATATTCATTCAAAACGTGGACATGTTGTTCCTTGTCTCCCCACTTCGTGCAAGGAAGTTTAGAAAAGTAACATTATTATTGCACTTTATTTAACATCAATGGACATCATAATTCTTTAGAAAACAACTTAGAGGTGCTGATAAGATTCCTTTGTATGGTTTTCAAGTTCCCAATCCTTCAAATTGAAAGATATATTGCAAGTGAATTATTTGTCCCTAACTATAAAGTGTGTGTTTGTCTTTAAGGACATATTAATATACCAATAAATGCTTCTCACATGCTTTGATGCCATATCCTATTTGATCATGTTGTGGAGGTAATTATGTTTGGGATTATAGAGGCACATTAGGTGTATGTACTTATTGAGGTTAGATTAAATGCATAACTATACCCTTACATGCTTATATAAATTGATAATTTGAGATTAAATAATTATCTTGCTTCGTGAACATCTAAATCCTCGGTAAATTCAGATCCAACAAAATTTAATCAGGTAATTCCTATAGCATATTCTTAGAAAAGAATGTTCATCTTGTTATTGTGTTTTGTTGTACTTTTTACATAGTTAATTGACATAATTAATCATCGACAAAGTTATGAATATAAAAAACAAATTTGAATTTATAAAATGCACTCTTTCAAAGACTAATTTGAGTATTATTTTTTACTGTATATGGCCAAGCTTGGTTTGTATGATATCTTTTTTTTTTTAACATTTTTTTTGGGATGGAGACTGAATCTGTCCTTTGTATTTTAATATTGAACTTTTAAGGTCATACATTGATTTCTGTACCGGCCAAAGATTCCTGCACATCGCTTCCAGTTTAGTCCAAACTCCAATAATCTTATCTACCAAAACATAAACAATGGGAAAAAAAAAAAATCAACTCGCATGTATATAATTTTTTCTAGGTTTTATCGGATACTGGTTTTTCAACACTGGGGCCAAGGGGTTGAAATGAAAGATGGATGGACAATTATCGACCAAGATCAGAGCCACATAAAATAATATCTAAGGGTGTAACTAACCTAAGTTATTGAACTCTTCTTTAATTTTTTGTTATTTACCGTCCCATCCTCCTTACATTCGAACTGTCAGGCACATTATTCAAATTTCGAATCCTGAAATCAAATAGTAGAAAAGATTCTAAGAGTCATCCCCGACTATTAGGTGACTCCAATAATTTAAATGATTGAGCTTTGTCATAATTACATATGAAATGAAATTAAATAGATCTTTTGAATTCAATATCCTTCCATGTTGACATCTTCTGAAAATTAGTTACTTAGTTTTTTTTCCCTTCTTATTCTTCATTTTCTAGGTGCAAGAAAAGTGATCTCCATTTAGTATCCTATAGTCTTTTATACCCAAAAAAAATATTTGACACTAAGAAACTTTTCAATAATTCTTTCAATTGATCGTGATGAAAATAAATGCAGAGTGATACAAACACTTTTTTTCCCCCAAGAGAAAAAGAGAAATCAATAGAACTTTAAAAGATCCAGAAAAAGTCTATGTAATTAGAATGATGTAACAAAAGCCTACTAAAATGTGAGAACAATCTTGGCCTTTTCTGTCTTGGTTCTGAGTGGGGCTAATTTCATGATTGATGTTTGTCAATTTGCGTGTATGGCCTGAAATTGATTCTGTCAATGGTGGGACTATAACGTCCTTGTAACAAAGAAACTATTGTTGGAAGAATCTTGTTAGAGTTAAAAAAAAAAAAAAAACCCAAAAATGTTAAAGAATATAAGAAAAAAGAATAGAAGAAAAAAGATTTGTTTTATCATGCTTAAATGGCTTATCATTTCCTCCTCAATGGGTTATAATCTCAAGAATAAGTTTTGTTCTAATAAAATTTAATTATTCTTCTCAAATAATCAAACTAAATTGAATTTAAAAAGGGATTAAGTTTTTTTAGCCATAATAATTACTTATTCCGCATTTCCTTTGGATGTTTTATTGTCGTTGTCCAAGTAAAGATAATGTCGCAATTCCAAAAATAGAAGATTTTGTGAAAGTACTTTAGATGTATATGTGAGTAGTAAAGAGTATTTTAAAAATTTTAATTAGCAAATTTATCAATATTGTTCATCCCTTGCATCGCAATTTTACAAAAGCTATAATGTATGAACCTATATTTCGTGGCCTATACTCTATAGTGGACCAAATTTTCCATGTAGATTTGTGAGAAAATCAAGAAGAAATAGAAAGAATCATAAAAAATACCAAAGAAAATGAAAATTCCAAAACCCCACGTGGTCCAGTATTGTGATAAATGATGGCTCTTGATCCATTTTTCTCGCCGAGATTGATTAAAGTAATTATGGAAAAACAATGATGAAAAATATAAGAAACAAAAAAGAAATAATGTAAGGTTTGGATCTTTTTTTTTTTTTTCTAACATATACAAACAAATGATTAATGTCCCCAAATTCCTATGAAACATAAACCTAAATAAATCCAAAAAAGCCGGCATTTGGAATAAAATTTTAGACTTGGCAGCCCACAAAATCAGTCAAACAATCCCCCACAACAAACGGTCACCTGTCATCACCACACATCAATTGTTTGCCATCCCCAAAAAAAAAAAAAAAAAACCCAAAATTAAAAATACCAAATTTGAAAAACATTTAATAAAATGAAATATATTCAACAATATCATGTGAGAAGGGCATTAGGAGCCTGATTAGAACTTCCATTTTCATGGACTAAGAGGGCTCCTAAGGCCATTCTATCATCATCATCATTTCATCATCAATCTTGATTTCATTGAAGAATGACTCAGCTTAGCCGTCAAAAGTTTCACTTCAACATGAAAAGAGCGATTCTGTGGCGAATCGCCGTCCTTAAGCAGTGTCTCAAGTCAATTTGGAACCAGTTTCTTGCTTGTTGGATAGGAAAATCAGTCAGGTATAGACATTTGCAGCAGAAGATGATCAGTTCTGCACCTCATTCAGGTGTCATTGGTAGTGGCTTTTCTTCCAAAATCATGGGCTCACCTTCCCCAGATATTGATAAAGATTCGTCTGATTTAGTTACTTTGAAGATTAGTCTCTGGGGTGATTGTCAAATTGGCAAAACAAGTTTTCTGGCAAGTCTTGAATCTTAATCATTTGAGCTGATTTTCTTGAATACATTTTCTGCTTTAGCATTATGGTTGATGCCTATAATTCTTTTAGGATCAAAGTTTTTTGGATTTTTTGTAATCAACTCTTGATGCCATTTTCTTTCTGTTCTTGATCAAAGGCAAAGTATGTCGGAAGAGATAATGGAGTAGTCGTCTCTGCAATTCCAGGGATAAATCAAATGGACAAAACATTATCAGTTAAAGGGGCTCGGATTTCTTATAGCATCTGGGAAGTAAGAGGTATGCATTTTCCAAGATTTCACTTTTCTGGGCTTTTATTGCTTTTTTCAACCTGAATTAGTAGTGAAAGATCTGTCTTGACGTTCCGTTTTTGGCAAATTTGATCAACAATGCAGGCGACAATTCTTCTCATGATCACATTCCAGTTGCTTGTAAAGATTCTGTAGCCATGATTTTCATGTTTGATCTCACAAGCCGGTGCACATTGAATAGGTATAGATATATAGCAATTTCACTTTCAAATTGCACCAGACATTAAATAGTTATATATGTGTTCCCTTTTTTTTTCTTTCTTTTTCTGACACAAATATATGATTCTTGCTGTAATTGCAGCGTGATCAGATGGTATAAGCAAGCCAGAAAATGGAATCAGGTAAAGATTCTTGCTTAACAACAATGTTTCAAATTATTCCTTTCTTGATTTTTAGTGCCCAGTCTTGATCCCCACTTTTTCTGTATCCTGCTTTCTCTCTTTTTTTTTCTTGACCTTTTTTCAGTCTATAATTCATCTGTTCTTCACAAAGCAAGCGAACGTTTTTTGTTCATATGATCTTTTGGTTATGCAGACAGCCATTCCAGTGATGGTTGGAACAAAGTTCGATGATTTTATCCAATTACCAATAGACATTCAATGGACAATTGCAAGTGAGGTAATCATGTAATTAAATTTTCAATAAAATCTTTGTGATCTGCCTAATATTGATGGTCATCAAGAAGAATTCATATTCATTAATCTTCACAAACATAGACAAACGAACCATAGAATATACCAAATGCAGCCTTGTTCTAGAATACCTAGGTCCTTTCAATTTCCTTGATACATGTTTTATTTTAATCTTTTTAGAGACAAAGAGAGAAGTGAGGAGGTTGCCTAGTCAATTCCAATGATAAAACCCACTTGACTTTGCAATGGAAATTATTGTACTCTACAACTTATATCATCCAGTGAATTTTACGTGGATTGATATTTTCCACTTGTTGTCACTCTCAATCACCATCAGGCATACATGTACATGTAAAAATAAATTAGAAATCACATGAGATTACCTCTAGTGTAATCATGCACTAAAGTTGTTTAAAAGCATATTAATGACGATAAGTACACTAATTGGATATAATTTATGTCAAGAATCTTTTTTTTTTCTCGTCTTAAACTAGAGTTCGATTTCTTATATCCTTGATCATATATAAAATGAGGGTTCAATTTTCGCCTCCCGATTTGTATATAAACCCTTAGACGCTCACAAATTTTGCTTCTTTTTTTTTTTTTTGAGCAGGCAAGGAAATATGCAAAGGCACTCAATGCAACTCTTTTCTTTTCAAGTGCAACTTACAACATAAATGTGAATAAAATCTTCAAGTTCATTACGGCCAAGCTGTTCAATTTACCATGGACTTTGGAGCGCAATCTCACCATTGGAGAACCTATGATTGATTTCTAGAGGTTCTTTCTTTTTTTTTTTTTCCCTTACTCTCAACCGGTCACTGGTTCTGTCACAATGATACTGCAACCAGTGAAAATTCGTGTTGTTTACTTCCCCATGAAAGTCATGGGAGGAGTTTTGTAGCCTTTTTGTGCTCCAAGCTTTGTTTTTTGTGAATGCTTTTCTTTAATTTTCAAAGCAAAAGATAAGGCCAGAAGCCACCTTGTTCGTTGTTTACTTTGTTTTGGTTATGATGGGGCTTGATCTCAGCAATTAACAAGGACATGAATCAAGCAATAGATTTGTGCCCTTAACTAGTCCAATATTGTGATGATGGCACTTGATATTTGGTCATGGATTGAATATCATGCCCTTGGATTTTCTATGATTTTGTCCACAAAAAAAGAAAAAAATGGTTACAGGTTCAAAGACACGTAAAGTCATCAGGGAGATTGTATGATTCTGTCAAAGCCTCAAAAGAATAATTGTATCCGTGATTGATTGTTCCATTTTAGGTGAAGAGTCAAAATCCTGATGCCCTTTTGGAAGGTCTTTTCGTTAATTTTTAGCTTTATATGTGTAATCCGGCTCATATTCTAACACGTACTCAAATCAAATCTTAAAAAAGACCCCACTAAGACTTGAAATAGCAACAATTTCTTAGGAGGAAATGGTTTCACACACCTAAAAGGACTAAACCTAGTCAGAACATTACATATTGTATACAATCATTGATTTTGAACTTTCTTCAAGAAATTGCTAAGCATCGTTCAACATGAGTTTATCAGTATCGGTTTAAGAAAAAACAAATAGAAATCAACCTCTACCATCAATCACAAACTTCATCACATCCAAGTTCTAACACAAGAGTACCAAAAATTTTGCCTTTTTGGTTTACTATTGATCATTCTATTTAGGACTTCAAACATGATGCACTTGATTTCTGACGACTGAGAATATATCAATTTGCTTCAGTTGATGATTAGAGTTTTTTGTCCCCTTCTTGCCTATAAAGAGCAAGTTTTTGACATTTATTAATAGCAGAAAAGGCACATCTACAAGTAGAAATCAAACAAAAGAGATGCCTTTGTATTGAGAAGGTTCCATACAGAATTTTGATAGTAATTTTCTTCACATAAATTTTTGGTGTTTTGCTTAGTTTAAGTATGTGTTTGTAAATAAAGCCGGTTATGTTGACGTTAAACTCATTTTAAATTCTTAATGACTTAAATTTCTTTTTGGTTCGAATTTGGCTTGATAATTATGTAAAGGACGGTGTCCATTTGACATTTATTAAGATGTGTTTCGAGTGTGAGATTTTTTTTTTAAAGATAAAATTAATTTAAACAAGTATTTAAATGTAAGGGAGAGTATTCTTTATTAGTGTGTGTGGATATATATAGCAAATTAAGTAAATTTAGCGTGTTAATAACTATTAAATGGACAGTCGGTTAGAAAAACCCATTTTTGAATTTTGTCAAGTCAAATCTGAATGGACATATGAATGACATTGGAAGCCTACATTCACGCAAAAAAAAGACCTAGGCTTTTCCAGATCTATTTGTCAAAGTCAAGATTTCTCATATATGTTTTTTCTTCAAATGTGTAATTTCTTAAGCCAATTTTTGTCAGACTTGTAATTTCTCATATCTGTTTTGTCAAATTTAAATTTTTCATTCGAACTCGAATTAGTTACATATTAGATATGGCTGGTGAAAACATTCATATAAATTGTTCATTGGGGGTTGAGGAAATATATCATTTGAAGACATCATGGAATTTCAAAGTTTTATTTTTGTTGTTTTTTTTTTCTCTATTAGAGAAAAAAAAAATTCCTTCTATGATTGTATGTTCTAATGCATTTGCTTTCAAAAATCGAAAATGGTAACCCATAGTCTATAGAGAATCGACACGGCCTCTTAAGGCTTTGTGTAATATCATTGGATCCGAATTTCAGCATGTACAGGAGCCCAAGTAATTTCTGCTGTTGAGCCCACTATAGTTTGAATTATGTTGGGCCCAAGCTACCTTACGAAACTTTCAATTAAATTTTGGTATCTTCCCATTTTCCATAAATCTGACTTTTTTAGTTTTCCACTTTAGGAAACTGCTTAAAAACATTGGTTGCATATTAATATCTTTCCTAACATTATTGATCACTCTAAAAATTTGATACTATTATATACACGTATATAAATCAAGTATTGAACTAATTATATAAATATATACATGTGAGTAACATTATTGATCGCCTAGAATTTTAATATTGTTATATATAAATCAAGTATGAACCAATTATATAAATGATTAATCTTTTATACACTGACAGTGTTTACATTTTTACTTTTAGATGTATAACACATATACAAAATTTATAGTTCAATCGTGATAGTGTATACGCTGTCAGTATATATAAAATTAACTATATACATGTGTGTGGATGTACACACACAGACACATATATGCCTTACAAAACTTGCAATTAAGTTTTGGTATCTTCCATTTTCCATAAATCTCACTTTATCAGTTTCTCACTTTAGGAAGCTACTTAGAAACATTGGTTGCATATCAATCCATTTCCTAACATTGATCGCCCTAGAACTTTAAATATGCATCCAAAACGTCATGTGCTAAACCAAAGAAAGTTCTCTCGCAAGCGTTTCTAGCAAGCTTCTTTGATTGCTAATTTCTCTAAGCAGATATGAGTTCTTCACCTCCGATCCCACCAGATACAGTAATTACTGTATCATCAGGACCAGCCCCAAAAGACCCCTGTTTGGATAGATGCGTTTTAATAGGATTTTTAAGCATTATATTCCTGGCTTTTGCAATTGTTATAACTGTGGCACTAGTTTTCTTTACTGATGCCAAAGATCCCCAGTTTCAAGTTGACTCCATCATGGTTTCTCCTCTCAACTTATCCAGCAATGTTGATGGAACAAGATCACATTGGAGCATTGGAATCTTGGTGAGAAATCCAACTAAATTGTACTATCTTGAGTACCAAAAATTTTACGTTTTGGTTTTGCACAATAAAACCGAGTTTGTAAGTGGAAAAACTGTTGAACCATTTCATCAAAGAGCCAAGAACAAGACCAAAATTGTTGTTCAGACAGAAGCAGCATTGTTGGATGGAGTTGATAGAAAGGGAGGAGTTGTCGGTTTCGATTTGAAGCTCCTGGTGAACACAATCTACTTACTTGGCCAAAACAGACGACAATATTCTTGGTTCGATGTTCTTTGTAGCAATTTGAGGGTTGAATTCTCTTCGCATGCACCCAATGGAACAATGGTTGGAGGAGCAAAGCAGTGTTCCATCAATTTAATGCTAGCTCGAGATTTTTCTGGACATCCATGGAACAAGCCAAATTAAATTTCTTAGGAGCTTTGATCATCTGAAGTCAGTAGATTTTTTTTTTTTTTTTTTGGGGTAGTTTACTCAATGTCTTGGTAACGAACTTATCAATTTCTCATGCTTATTTTTTTTAAGAAAATTTGTTAAAAGTCATCTGGATGTAGTTATATGTAGCCAAATTCTGTCTTTTGACATATATCTAAACACACAAATGCATACACTGATAATGCCTACGAAAATTTTGGTGTATCAGTTTTAGAGTCCTGAACCCTTCAAAATCTTCAGTTTTAGTTAGAGTCCGAAGAAAGATGGTTACATTATCATCCTCACCAAATAGAACGAAGGATTCTATGACACATTCCTCAATATTTTGTTCACATAACCTAAACCCCTAGTAATTCAGCTACAATTCAAGTGCATAGGTTAAACCCTAGTTTCATCAAGTAAGCCTAGCAGATTAGGCTAGCTTTGCATGCTATCTGACTTGTTAAAGAAACACAACATTCATTCATGATGTGCGCGCACACATTTTCTACCTGATATATCAAAGTCTTGCTGATTAGGCCCCAAACACCGAAAAACATATAATGCTATTGGACTTAGTACTCGTGTATAGAGAACAACATCCATTCATGACACGACAAAGACAGTACTCATGTATTGAATCACGTAGAGCTTGCCCAAACAACATGATATGCAAGCCCTATCAAGAAACGAATTCAAACATATAAAAGCTCAGCCATTTTATAGAGTACTCAGCAAAATAAAATTCGCAACAAGTTCATCCAAAACTCTAGCAGCAATAAAATGACAAAATGCACCCATTTTCGCGAGGGAAATTACAAGGATTGCACAACATATGATATTCAAATTAGCAATGTAACAAAGTTCTTATGATAACTGAAGATACTCCTAGCATATTGTTCAAAGTTACTGACAAAAACCATTTTATTTCCATCTTTTTTTGGATAGTGGCCAGACTACTGATGGTTCTGGATAAGCTACACCTAATCATTTGACAAAGAGACTGATATGTAGCACAAAAGAAACTTTTGATAGAATTTTTACTCAAGTTTCACTTCTCTTTGGGGAGGTTCAAATTCCAAGTAGTAGAATGGCTCAGTAGGTTCTTCCCTGCACATTAGCCAAACATGTTAGTTGTCCAACGTATAGTAAGGATATAATCTTCTGGGCATATAGCAGACAAAAGACTACATATCAAGGCACAACACATTTGCCAAACCTAGGATCTTTAGTAACATTAAACCTTACTCAATACATCCAACCAAAATTCCAACGATAGTTATGCATATGCACTCAATCCATAGCATTTTATGTTAGGCCTAAGATAGACAGTCTCCAATTATTTCAGAACTTTGACCACTTTAGCTACAAAGCAGTCAAGATCAAACTCACCCAGGTTTGGAACGCATGCACTGCCAGAATAGCTTGAAAGGCCCTGGAACCGTTTTAAAAGGATTACCTTCAAAGCATGCCTGCAACATTCAAATGTGGAAAACTCCAAATTAGAAATAGTATAATATGCACTTAACTCAATCCCTTGCAAAAAAAAAAAAGAAAAAAGAATTTGTTACAGTGTCTGCCTAAAGTAATAAAAAGAACTGAAATGCAAACAAAAGACGTGCAAGTAGAAATAAGACATGACCAATCAAGTTCGTCAAGCACCAAAATAAAAAAGGCGGGGGGGGGGGTTGTTGTCAAGCAAAAACTAGTGCATTTATTTAGCTGGAATCCGTAATGTAATATGACCTCAAATATGGAATAAAAGGAAGCCGTAATTGTAGTGCAGCCAGAAAAGTCAACAACTTTCTTCATCTCCTGAATAACACAACTAATAAGAGAAAAAATTCATTTTTGTCTCTAGGGATTAGTGATGGATCATGAAAAGATCTTTTCAGATCAACATCAATGGACAAATTTCCAACAAGTTATTTGTCATATGGACAAAAGAAAAGCTTGTTTACAAGAGGTCCAAAGGACCTTACATCCACGTTATTCTCCCCCTTGCCAAAGAAGATGCAAAGCAATTTAATCATCCTAAGTTTGTTAGGATAAACTGGAAAAGAACTTATTGACTATGTTTAATATAGCCAGCTGCTATAACTTATCCTTTATGCTGCAATTGAGGCCACCTTAAAGGTGAAATTCACAAAATCATAGTTGACCCATATAGAACATTAAGAGAGGCTAAAATACCTGTATAACTCCTTTTACTCTTCACATCAGCAGAGTTCTTTGCTTTTCAACAGATAAGAGCAGTTTCAAGTGCATGGCTAATTCAATACATTATAGAACAATAAGAAAAAACATAGCAAGGACTAGCATATCATCTCTATTCATCTACTGTCATAGCCAACATTGAGAATAACAAATTAATCTGGTAAACTTGATTGATTGATTTGCAAATGTCACTAGTCATCAGATTTGTCATCACTCTCAGAATTTTTTTGGGTGGTTAAAAGCTGAAAATCATGTGGTTTGTACGTTCCAGCATGCCAAGGAAATTTCCAACATTTGTCAAAGGATCTTATTTTGCAAATAAGGTATCTACTAAATGCTATCTTTTTCAGATATTTCATTTCTGGATTTACCAAAACTTTTATTTCTGCAATCATTAATACTCAATAATTTACACAAGCAGAAAAATATAGTTTACAACTAAGCCTCCCTTAGCATAGTTCCAGTTCAAACTAAAACAAAAAAAATTTCAACCATCTTGTTGACGTTCTAAAATGTACAAAGTAGACTCATGAGTCTCAAAATCACCATGAAAGTGAAGTTTCTTCTGCTTGTGAAATTGGTACTTAAGCTTAAGATACAAACAGGCCAAGTAAAAAAAGGAGGACAATATGCTTTTAGTTTATGGGGAAAAAGAATAAGGCAGAACAATACCAAAGGGTGATAAACTTGAAAACTCTGCAACAAAAAAAATGTTAAGAACATGATAACTTCATGAGTTCTCTCTTTCTTCAAGTACAGAATTAAGACTGCGGAAAACGGCATCCACTGCCAACTTTATGTTATTGTAGAGTTTTAAAGCCCAGCAGAAGTTGATGCATAAACTGATTAACCACGTGTACAAACAGTATAAGAAAACCCAAAGTTCACAGTCCCTGCCTGGATAAGCCAGTCACCCAATATAATGTAATGGACTGTTTTACGCTCATGTAACGGATTGATATCACACTTCAAGGATTGGTTAACCATTAATGGTTCATCAGGCACGAAGTTATTTACTGACAATCAATTATTTTATTGAATTTTCATTAACTACAATCAAATCGTCCTCTCTCAAATTCTCTCTGTTACAATCTGCAGCATCTTATTCTTCTTCTTCTTCTTCTTCTTCTTCTTCTGCTGTCCAACTCTTTCTTTTCTTTTTGTAAAAGCTCTCTCTCTCCCCACCCCCCATCTTATCTGCAATTTCTCTTGCTTTCCTCTCAATCTTGTCATTAGTTTATTTTGCAGATTTCTGTATTACAACAATGATTTTGCCTTTTAATGCTTCAAAGAGCATGTTCAGTCATTGTGTGCCTTGAAAAAGATTTCAGAGAGAGCTACCAGACATTTTTACTGTAAATTGAACTCAAAGGACAAAAGCTTCAGGTAGAAATAAAGTTGACCTCTATATATTTTTTTTCTTTAATTTTTACAAGAGTAAAGACATAGTGGAATAGAGAAAAGGATGAAGGAATAATAGACTCTATGTCTGAGACAAGAATTAAAAGCACTTTGACCACTGGGATTCAATCCCGTCCTTCTTCTCCCTTTCAAGAAATACATGCTTCTGATAGTACATAGAATATACTTCTCCAAATGTGTATTCTCCCTTCCTGCCAAATGCAAGCTTCCTTCTAATTCACTAGTATCAAAGTGCCAGAAGTCAGTGTCCACTGCTTGTAAAAATTACTGATAGCACTATGGATATTGACTAGGCAAAGCAACTACCAACCATCACTTCAACTTATGATGTATCCTCCCTTCATAAAACTCTAAAAGGGTGGGGTGGGAAGGGAACTCCATGGAAAGAATAAAAAGGAAAGAAGAAAAATCAAACTCAACGCAAAGGTTGAGTGATTCTCTTCCAAACAAGCTTCAGACCTGCAAGAGTTTACCAATTTTAACATTCCTCTTAGCTGAGCTTATTTGAAGATCATGATCACTATCATGCTATCCTTAAACTTTATTCTTCATTCCAAACATCACAAGTAAGGAAGCCAACTATTACAAATAAGTTCAGAGAAACAAAACGTGTAACTTAAAATGTCAAATTTCATCCCTCTATTAGATTTGCCTTCAAAGGGAAAAATCATGAACCTTTATGTGAATCCAACATTGACATCAAGAGATGGCACAGAGACAACAATTCAGGAAGCCTCCAAACAATGCGAAGATCCTGTATTGGAGGCTAGTGATAACAAAAATGAACAGGTCATATATCCCTCGTCGACAAAGAACTGATAATGTATCTACGCTAAAAACCTGGGTCTCAACAAGCCAAGACAAACAAGAGCCCTCATAAACAAGCAGATCAAATCCTCGCATCAGTGCTCAAACCATCTACCTTGCCTTACAACAATAAAACTGTAACAATGCAAGAAAGAAAGAAATATTCCTACTTTATTACCTTCAAGTACTCATGAAACCAAAAATATTCCACCAATTTTAGTTCTTGAAGGTCACATACAAATATCTAAAATTCTCAGAATCTTTCTTTTCTCCAATTTCTGAATCAAATTCGAAGTCCATCTCAAATATCTCAATCAAATGTTAACAAGCATCAGTCACGTCAAGTTCCAGTTTTTACATTTTCTGTTATGCCCAACTCCATGCTCCTGATACTCAATGTCATCTCTTTTCCTTACACAATTATATCTACATATTAGATAAACAATTCAAAATGCAACCAAAACCCAACAATTTAATCTCAACATTAACATTGAAAATGAAAGTACTGTAAATTTTCTTGACAAATTCTTAAACCCAAAGCACAGTAGACCCACCAAAACAAAAATTAACTTAAAAAGATAAGAAATTTACTGAAAGCAGATAAAACCCATTAATCATAGCACATCCCACAGATATTCAAGAAGGGTTTAAGCAAAGTAAAAAGATTTTGAAAAAAAAGGGTTCAAGGAAAGTTACTTGGATAACATCTTCAGCACGGTCATTGCATCTATGGGGCTTTGGTTGTCTGTGGTCACCCTCAGGCATTCCCCATGGACTTTCTCTTCTTGGTACTGGCCTTTCACTCATCTTCTTCCTCTTCTTCTCCTTGTTCTTCTGCTCAATTGAAGCTACAACCTACAGTGTATGTATCTCTTTCATTTATGGGAATGAATTTCAATCTTTCGATATTGCTCCATTTGGTCCCTATATTTTACCAAGCCTGGGCAGTTTCATCCCTATTGTTTCTGAAAGAAGAAGATGTGTTTGGGCAAAATTGTAAAAATAAAATATCAGCGGTCTTTGGCTATTGTTTTCCATGGTCTTTTTCCTTTGGTTCTCTTCTCCCCTTGGGTTTTGCAGATGGCCTTTAATATGCACATCAAGTTTTTATCTTATAAGCTCCTTCCGGGTGGCAGTTAAGCACATTATGTTTCGATAATTAGCTTATTAAGTATAGAAAAGTTTTTGTTTAACCTTAAAATCTTGGCTGATTTGAAAGGTATCTTGTGACTTCTAATTATCATGAAACTAATAAGATCTTACGTTATGAGATCAAGATTCAATGGTGCATATTGTAGTTCATGTATTGAATGTAATTTATAAATTATTTGTTAAAAAAAATTTTAATTTCTATTTTTCTTCTCAATTTCATGAAGCATCAATTTTTTTTCAGTTGAATATACATATATATGTATATATATTCATTTTGATAGATGAGTCCATATGTAGTTCCTATATGGCCCCTAATTTTTGCACCGAAAACATCAAACTGGATGGTGCCATCATAAAAGGATTTGATTGGACAACAAATAAAATTTGAAGGACTATATTAGTGAAAAAAAATCATTAAGAACAAAATTGATTTAACTAAAAAAGTTCAAGGACAAAAATGAGCAAATTCCCTTTTGTAAATGTTGGCCCCTACTTATAAATATTGATTCTTCCCATTACCAAATTTCAAAATTTTCCCTATTTCTTATCCAAGCTAGTCTAGTATCTTGTTTGGAACCCAAGTTTTTTGTCAAGTTTGTCTGCTACAAATTTTTTAAAAACTTTAACTACAGTAACCTCAAAAAATTTCTTAAAGTTTTTAAACTACACACTTCAAAATATTCAAAAATCTACACATTTTAAAAAATTTTTAAAAAACTTTTACAGTAAACTACAGTAACGTTTTAGACAAATTCTCAAAAAACTCACCTTCCAAACGGACATTAATAGGATTTCTTTCTTTCTTTTGTTCAATAGTTTAACCAATATATCCGATTAGACATTTTTCTGCTTACTGCAAAAGCAATAGCATATGTTCAATCCTCTACCAATATTTGTCTATGGTCCAAATTGAAGCTCTTCAAATTTCAGAGGTAAAGTATGTCATTTTCAACAAATTTTCTTGTTACAATTAATTATTAAATTAAGTACAATCAAGTTGGTCTAGTACACCCCATTGAAATGCTTAACCTTCCTCCTTCAGATCCCTTTTCATTATCAAAGTCAACCATCTAACGATCTCCAATCAAGAAACTAGAAGAAAGATCATTCGATGCTCAGAACCCTTTATTCAATTACCCTTTGCTAACAAATTAAACAAGAAGAAGCAATATGGGAGCACCCCTAAGGCTCATTGATTCTGCACTTTTCATCTACTTCCTCATTATAGCAATTGCAGTTCCACTTATTGATGGCCAAACAATTCTTCCTATAGACCTATATCCCAAGTTCTTGATCGAGTTAAAGAGCTGGTTCTTCAAACAAATTGATCACTATCTGGTTTTTGAGATGCCTTATTTCTATGTTGGAATTGCATGGTTTGAGCTTCTCTTCCAGTGGCCAGGAGCTTTGATGTGTGTTTATGGCATTGCAGCTGGAAAATCTTGGTTCGGTACTACGTCTCTGATTTATGGTTCCTCCTTTTTGACTAGCCTGGTATGCTTCTGCTGATCAAAACAAGATTTCCCTTTCATATTTAGTTAATTATTCCCTCTTTTTACCAGTAATAATGTTTTGCTGTTAATGGCGGTGATCTGATAATTATGTAAGCCATCAACTCCCATCAAAAAGTTGGAAAAGTGGGTTGCCTAGAATGAACCGAAAAGTAACCCAAAAAAAAAAGGGACAAGAAGAAAAAAGAAGAGCAAAATGGAAGAAAGCATCTCACGTGATTTGCACGTGGAAGGCCAAAGAACATCAAATTTCACCACCCATTCCCACTTTATATATAAGTTCTTTATAGTATAATACTGCAAAGTTAATAATGTTTTGTTGTTAATGGTAGGATGTTTAGTCTACTACTAAATTTTTTAAATATTTGACTACTTCATAATTTCACAAGTAATTCTTGGTAAAATTTTCAGCATGGATCTTGTTTGCACTAGTCATTTTCAGTCTACTTTAGCAATTTATTCTTTATGATGGGATAGAGTGAGATTAAACATGCAAGCAAGTGGTTCTCATGAGAAATTACTTTCCACGTAGATAACTACTGTTTCTCTTCTTTTTTTTTTTTAGGGATAATTTCAAAAAACTCCCCTCAAGTTTATGATAGTTTCACTGTCATCTCTTGAGGTTTTGAAAATATTACTAACTTCTCTTGAAACCTATATTCTTGTAACAATTTACCCCAATTCAAAAAAAAATAAAAAAATAATTTTAGGTGTCATTTGATTCTAAAAGTGCCCTTCACCTATAATAATAGTAATTAATTTAATTATTCGATCGAACTTATTATTCGCTTATGGGGTCGTTATTACACATGATTAATAAAAAAAATTTCATCATTTGCAACCAAAAGGTAACAACTTTCGAAACTTAAAAAGACAAAATTTTTTTTTTTAACTTAAGATTTTTGTTATCACCATGGTAATAAGAAGAAACAATGGAACCGAAGTCTCCTCACGTCCAATTTCTTTTAATTGTCAAGTATATAGCAAACTAACCTAGTATTGGAGTCCTTTTCTATTTCCAAATTAAGTTTTCTAATATTATCAAATTATGGTTAATTTAGCTTTTAAATGGCTTAATTATTTTTCATATTTGAATCCTTTGATTTATCAGGTATATCATATATAATTCCTTTTATCTATCAAGTACATTAATAGAAAAAGTGCACCTAGTAGTAATTCCCTTTTATATAGCAAATTAGTTGTTTTTTGAATTCCAAATTATGGTTAATTTAATTAGTAAATGTGTTGATTATTTCTCTCCACAAATGTGTGTAAAATATCTTAAGGTATAAGGATAGTAGAGTCATTTCACGATAACAATGTGAGCATTGGGTCCCATATTAACGATAGGGGAGGTAAGTGATATTTTCAAAACTTTAGAGAAAGGTAATGAAATTGTTAGAAACCTCAAGGGGGGTTTCTGAAATTATCTCTTTTTTATATGTATCCACTTAGAGAGTGGTAGCTCTCCTTGGTGGCTCCCATAAAAGTTTACATCCGGACCCCTTCAAATTTTCAACATCCACATATAAGAAATTTTGATCAGGCCTGCAATGTTAATCATCTTCTAACTTGTCTTAAATAGGTGGCTGGTACATCATCAGAACATCAATTTTGTAAGCCATTCTTTAAAGTTTAAACTATATAATTTTCACAATACTCTTGACATATTATCTTTTACTTTAGTTTTTGAATTCTTGTTTCAAGCATCATCTCAGCAGTAATTTCTGCAATTTCGCACCAAAGATCTCATAATTTTTCTTTGTATATTGTTAAGGGATTACTGGTACAAACATGTTTTCAGTATCACATTGGCTTGTGGTATACATGTCTTTTATGTGATGTTGTTGACTACTTATTGCAACGATGATAAAATTAGAATCAGTATTATGTTTTTTATGTATGAAGCAGCAAAGGTTTCCTGATATCTTTCAAGCATTTACAGGCTGCAATACTAGCAGAATTGATAGGGTCAAAGAGAGCATCAGATAAGCTGATAAGGTTTTACTACCCATTCTTGGGTTTTGCTGTTCTTTCCTTTGCACGTGGTCTGCTACGATATTCTGGCACATCTGCATCAATTGGCAAAACAGCTGTGCTGAACAAGAAGAAGAAGGCTTAGATTCATGGAAAATTGAGAACGTCAAACAATCGAGATCATTGATAAGATTCCAGGGTCAGAGTGCAATAATTTAGGTTATTCTGAAAATAAATGTCATGCACTAGAATAGTTAAAGTTGCTTAAAGTTTCCAGGAAATTATCCTTTTTTTTTTGTCGACACGATAGAAAAATTCGACTTCTACTCCTACTCTATATTAAGGGGGAGGGAATGGGTCCAAATGGGTCAAGGGAGAATCGGAGTGGATTGAATCATCACTGGACCAAACGAGTATTTTTGCACCTGCTGGTGAAACTTTTAGAAAATCTTGGAGATGAGTGCAAGTCTCCCTTGACCTGCACCCAAGAACGCTCTTCCTGGTGGTGGCCGACTACTCTAAAGGTGACTAAAGTAACTATCCCATTTTCAGGTAATACAAAGTTATTAATTCCATTTCCATTTGGAATTCGAAACACAAGAACTCGATGATTCCAACCATATATATACATTGGCTGACTATTGACAATCAGTCAGAACAGTACGTTCTGTCGCTTGTTCTCTTTGAGCCAAACAGTAGAACAACATTTGTAGCAAAATTTCAATAGCATCTAAACTCTTTTTTTTTTTTTTTGGGATAAAAATCAATAGCATATAAACTCAATATGATTGTTGCAGGTTGCGATACTTGCCGAATTCATGGGGTCCGGGAGAGCATCACAAAAGTTGTTTAGGTTTTACTACCCATTTGTGGGTTTCGCTCTTCTGGCCTTCTTACGGGGTCTGCTTCCATATTCTGGCAAAATCTTCAGCAATCCACTAAAGGCCTGCATTGAGTACGAAGAAGATGGAATATCCAAGATAGGAGTAGGACCATGCTCATTATGTAATTCCAGAGTATGGGGCTAAGAAAGTAAATAGGTTCCTTAAATTTCAAGGCTTCAATAATTTAGTTTACTAGAATTAATGTCAGTTCTCTAAATAATGAATGTTTTATTATTAAACCAACAAGACTAAATTTATTTTTCAATTGATAATTGGTCCTATCACTGTTGTTAATTTCTGCTACGGGTGTTATCAAGTTTAATCTAGCCAAAAACAAGAAAGGTCTAACCAAGCTGAATACTAGTGTTCAAGTTTGTTTGTTAATTTTAACGAATTTGACATTATGTTTAAGTTTGGCTTGTTAATCGATCAAGTCGAATTTAAACAAATTTTTATCGAGTTAAACTTGAGTCAAATTCAAATTACTTGAATATTTTATATGTAAATCTCAAACATTATGGTGATTGAGTGAAGTTTCAATCAAATTTGAAAATTTACCGAATCAAAACGTTGTTCATATTTGGTCTGATTAGTTGACGAACTAAAATCGAGCGAACTTTATTTGAGTTGAGCTCGATTTGTGTATCGGATAATTTGAATTAACTTTTAATCTTAATTTTTGCATAAATTTAGAACAAATTATACTTCTCTCAGTCTAGTTAAATTCTATTTTGTCATATGCACTCTGAGGTAAATGTTGTCTCCTAATAAATACACATACACACACATATACATGTGCACGCACACCAAAATATAGCATGTGAAAGTGCATTATCACAAGGTTCTTGGGAGTGTAATTCCACATCTTTGAAATGGACACACTGCATATTCCATATGTTGGAGTATACTTGAGACTAATATTAATAGACTTCAATATATAACTATGAATATCTTTCTTCTCAAAACAACTTATAATACATTGCAATTGCTTTTTTATATCTACTTTATACATTATATCATATGGCACTTTGAATCACATCACAAAGTTGATTCCATTTACACAATTTTTTTATTTCCTTTGATTGGACAAGAAACCCTCAACCCCAACAATTCAAGGGTTCAAGAAAAGGATGTTAGAACTTAGAAGGGGTATGGTTGGCATAAAAAGAAACCGTATGGGGATAAACAACAAATAATGAAAAACACAAGGGCCCATCGCAACACAGTTAGAAGTTTTCCTACAACGCAGTTGAGTTGTCAACTTCTCCAGTTTCCAGATCCCCCTTTCACTGCCAACCAACCAAATAGAACACTGCCAGAAGTCCCACCACGAAGATTCAAGAATCTCGAAAACAGAACACCCCCTTACCCGTCATAACAACCTTAACATTTCCTCAGCCCAAGAAAGAAAAATCATCCAACAGAATCAGTAATGGGAGTGGTTAGCAAACTCACAGATGCTGTACTGTTCCTCTTTTTCCTTACTGTTGCCTTGGCAGCTCCTCTTATTGATGGACAGACAATTCTTCCTTCAGACCTTTATCCCACCTTCTTGGTTGACTTGAAAAGTTGGTATGCCACAGAATTTGGGGATTATTTGGTTGCTGAGAAGCCACATTTCTTTGTGGGCCTTGTTTGGCTTGAGTTGGTGTTCCAATGGCCTCTTGCTTTGATTTGTCTTTACGGGCTTGTGGCTTCAAAACCTTGGTTGAACACAACCTGTTTGATATATGGATCATCAGTTTCAACTGCAATGGTAAGCTCTTAGATGTATGCTTTTGGTGAATGTTGGCTTACTTTTTTTTGTTTTTCATATGAGAATTATATTTTGCTAAGCTTTTTAATCATAAAAAAATGAATTGATCTGAATGGGATCTGTTATATCACTTCAGAAGGGTTGTTAAATTGAATGCCAATGTGTTATGGGATCAGGAAATGCTTAGATAATCTTGAGAGATGTCATAGTTCAAGGAACAAACTCATTGCAGAGGATATCTTGACTGGCTGACGATTTTACGTTCTGATTGGATCTTCAAGAAAGATGGAGTTTTTACGTTTGAACAATGACAAAGGAACAATTTGGTTCACTTTGAGTCTGATTTGCTTTCAGTAGCCAAAATTAGACTCTTATTGTAGAGTGATATTAGCAGTGAATGAATTTAGTAGCAAAGCTATAAATGTTGGTATTGTGAATCTGTTCTTGAGATTTTAATCTGATTTGAAACTTTCTGTGACTTGAAATTTTGAGACGAGGTCCTGCATTCTTGATCATCTTGGAATCTTAAGCTACATAAGTCAAGACTTGTATTCAATCAATTTTGGAAGTTCACCAGGCATTATGTTCTTAGTGACTCTAGTAGTTAATAATAGATAGCCCAAAAGTATTCTGAGCAAGATTATTGAGTGAGTAGGGAACACTGAGTTTCATCCCTGTGGGCATCTTGAGAAACTTTGGAAGCACGGGCTGGCTATTTAGTGCTAATTTTCATCTCCAAAGCTTACTCGCTTCTCTGTTTTAGTAAAGTCTTCCTCAAGAAGCAAGAAAACAATTTAATTATGTACATTTACATACTTAGGTATGTGTGTGTATGTGCACGTGAATATGCAAAAGTAATACTTTCACTGCATGTATGTATATAGGGATCAATCTCAAGCAAAATTTTATTTTTTATTTTTTTAATTCAACGAAATAGTTAATGTGCGTTCAGGCCAGCAGTTGTGGCCAGTTGACCCTTGTCCAAACTAGGTGCTTTTGCCACATTTGGAGCAAGATTTTAGCTTTTACTTTTGGATAAATGATCTCTCTTTAGCATTTTTTGGTTTTTCTGATTTTGGATATAGTTTAGCAATATGCTCAAGCTCTTTGGAAGCACTGAGAAGAGATTATAGCTATGGGTATGCTTCTCTCTATGTATGCTAACTCTCTAGTTGCTTTTCTTATTGTTGCCTTACTACCAAAGCCATTCTTCCTCCTCCTTATTCCAGGCGGATGCGTGTGGCAGGGGCTAGGACTGGGGCGGGGAGGGGAAGGTTAAGGAAGTCAAGGGTGGGATTGAACTCAGACCTATGATAGATGTAGATGTAGACAGACCATTCTTGAGGTCATGGAGATTTCTGGTTGTGATGTCTCATCTCTGAGATAAATTTCTATCAAATGTCATAAGCAATGCTATAGCATGCTTGTGTGAAAAGGGTTTTTTTTTCTTTTTTTTTTTTTTTGTTTTATTTCAAGATATGTTGAAGAGATCAGGAGCTCGAGTTAGGGTCTCAATAAGTTCCCCGTCAAATACATCTTTTGCGCACAGTCTGTGGTTAAACCCTTCTTACCTCCTTAACATCTTTACTCCTATTTATCTGTCCTAATTTTTGAGGGAGACGAGAAAACTTGCTTGCCATGACGTTGAGCACAATTTAGACAACCTATCTTTCCTGTTCCATTTTCTGATGAATTTCATGCAATGCAGGTTGTGATACTGGCAGAATTAACAGCATCTGGGAAGGCATCTGATACACTGATAAGGATTTACTTACCATTTTTGGGTCTATCTGTTATAGCCATTTTACGTGGTCTGCTGTCGCATCCGGGCAAATCTTCTGCAACGGGCAAAAGACCTGTAACCAATAGGAAGAAGAGGGTTTAAATTCTTTGTAGTTCGAAGTGTTCTAGGTTTGTTCAATTTGGTCTAGAGTTTGCTGCAAACTGTTTTTCTCCAGAATTTTGCGTGTCCTATAAGATGACTTCTATGCATTTTTGAAGTTTTCAAGTGTATCACCTATCAGTTCACAAAATTTATGCACAAACTATGATGAGATTGAGATAAGCTACCACAAAAAGTAGCTGAAATTTTTGGTTTTCGCAAAAACATTGGAAAAGGCAGGTTCCCAGCAAGTTGCTCAGAAATGTTTGCTTAACTGGTTTGTGCTTGTAAAGGTGCAACTACGTTCTTGAATTCAAGTTTCTGGAAAGCAGTTTCATAAAATGTTGAATAATCACTAAGGCCCAACTGTCGTGACTTTAATAATCTCTGACCCTAATGGATTGCAGTTGCAGGCTAAACTGAAGTAAACTGAACCAGCATACAAAATGATTCAACAATGAGAGGACCAGGATTCCTTGCCCATATGAATATGATGTCAAATATTCTTTGCATTTTCAAGGGACTTATTTTTATTTTCTCGGGCTAAAATAATGAGTAAATGTTCCTTGAAAAGGACTTTGTCTACTTCACAAAAGGAATACTAGCAGACCATTTCTATTTCCTTTTAACTAGGCAAGAAAATATTATGGAGTAGGCATGGACGGAATTGCTAAGAAGTTAGCAGGCACAAAAAGAAATCACTAGGCCAATAACAAGTAAAAGCAATTATGCTGGGAAGCCAATTCTTATGTTTGATCCCCAAAAAAAAAAAAAAAAAGTCAGCACTTATAATTCCCAGATCCCATTTTATTATCAGGCAAACCAAACTCATCATCCCATAATGATTACCATCCTTAAAATGACATCTTACATTGATGTTTCTAACAAAACAAAGAGACTGTATCAAACAATGGAGCTCATACCAAGCTCATGGATGATGTGCTTTTCCTTTTCTTTCCATTCACTACCATAACACCTCTTCTCGTTGATGCATTAATAATGGTGTGTTTGGATAGTAAAATCTTTGTCAAATATTATTTTACTTGCATCATAATTACAGTATCAAATCAAACTTTTTTTCACCAGTGTTCTTATCTCACATATATCACATCACAGAAAATGTTATAGTAATTATTCAAAATAATATATCAGATAATCTCCTGTATTCCTTCTTGAGAAGAACTCTTATTTATAAAAAAAAAATAAAAAATTGATGACTATTGATAACACCTCGTCTTCCAATGCCTTCTTGCTGTATCATGTCTTTTTAACCTTGCAGCCTCAAAATCTTGGTTCAACAGAACTAGTTTGATCTAAGGAGCGTCCTATTTAACGAGCCTTGTGAGTAAAATTAGTGTATCCATTCTCTTATTGAATGGATTCTTTTCCTTTAATCTATCTCAAATTTTAATTTATTCTTTTCAATTTGTGCATCTCAACAATGAATTATTTCTACCAATTGACACTAAGAATTTATAAGAAACCCTTCCCCAATCGCAAATTGAATTTATTAAAGTACATGACAATTCCCGGAAATAATTCAGTCTGAATTTAGCGTGATGAAAACTTGGTCTTTTGGTTTTTCCTGCTCCAGCCATCATACTGGTCTTTTTTCCACTTTCTGAAAAGTCCTCATCAATTGGCAAAAGACCTGCAATGAATCAGAAGGAGGTGGCTGAAAATCTTTGAACTTTTAAGGTGGCTAAGAGCTATCTTCATTAATATTGGTCAAGAAAAGTTAATTTTCTGGAATTAATTTTCCCAAAAATTTGCAGTTTATTTGTACCTTATGCAATTTTATGCTAATTATGATCTTTCAGAACATTATGGCGTCAAGAATGTAGATATTAATATTAGCTAATAAAAGTATAAAACTTTACAGTTTACACTAAAAAATTTGTTCCTTTTCCAGCCAAATACGTATACGATATTCTAGCATTTCGGGCGATTTTTTCTTCCTTCTTTTTCTTTGTTTTTCCCCCCTGATATACAACAAGTAACAATTCGTCCCTAGCCTTTGATTTTGGTTAGATATCTGAGGGGAAAATTCAACGTGGTTTAACAAGTCGCATCCACATTGCCTTCGAAAACTCAAGTACACCAGAAAATTTTTAAAAAAATAATTGAAAATGCCAAATTAAGATAGCTATGGAAAATTAGCAATTTTCAGTTCCAAAACAATGCGACATCACAAATGAGAAATCGATACGAGAGAGATTATTATTTCATATTTTGATAAATCAAGGGGAAGAGAGAAAATACAAGGTAAGGCCATATCTTCATTTCATTATGTGGAATATAAGTTGCTTAGGTTGCGTTTTGTATAGGTAAGCATTATTTGTTCCAAAAAAATTGGCACGTAGTTCATTATTAGCAAAAAAATCCCCTTTTTACAAGATAAATTCTTTAGCATTGATTTTACGACTACTATTTTGTGTCTTTTCGTACTTGACCATGTTGGTTAGCTTGACATACTCACGATTGAAGTCGTATGTAATCTGACCCTTATAACATTTATCTGAACAAAAGGCCAAAAAGGCAAAAAAAAAAAAAAAAAGAGAGAAAATCTACGATTATTATATTTCGTGGGTAGTTTCAAATGCTTTTATAGCTTCTTGCGTGACACTGCTATGTACTTTGCTCACTGTTGTGTTATGGATTAGATTCAAATGGGACGCATCGAGTGTAAATGTGTAATGCGTTCGAAATCAAGTTTAGCTTGCAAAGTGAGAATCGTATATAAGTTAAGGAGTGCATAGTGAAATTAATCTTTTTAGGATCCATTTGATTTATGAAAGGACACAGGATTGGATTAGTCATCTCATGTTTGGTTGCGTTTTACACATGGCATGACACGTTCTAATTAACAGAATTAATCTCCTATTCATAGAATAAAATAATTCTATGGTGGTGATGGTATTAGTCATCCTGAGACGACTAAGAGATAGGACGATGAAATTTGAGACTAATTGATCCTTACAAAAAATATAAATTTATGCTCTCATAATTATATAACCTTACCTTCATAGGATAATATAACATGAATGGATTAATTTGCCCTTACTAATTAATTTAAAGCTTTTTGATTAATTTGAACCTACTACCAACATAATAATATTTGGACTAATTTGCCCTTGCAAATGATGCAAATTCGTATTGAATACTATATAATCACACTCTCGCATAATAATATGATAATAAATGAACTAACTTGCCCCTACTAATTATATTAAATTTTTTTGACTAATTTGCCCCTACTTATATCATAATAAAAGGACTATATTGCCCTTTGACTAAAGTGCCCTTACTAACCTTATTTTCTCAACCAAATTCTATATAAATACATAACCTTATAATTAGGCTTTGCGAATGAGGGCTTCAATAAGGTCAAGTTCGGCCCAAAGAAAAATCTTTTATATTGGCTTGAGATTGGCTTATTTAAAACTCTTAAATGGGTTGGCCTTTATTCAATTTAACTCTAATTTAGACAAAACTTGGCACTAAATTTTAAAATTAGATTTAAAAACTAGGTTAAAACCTATTTTTAAGAGCCCAAGTGGGCTGAGTTTGAGTGAATGCAAATTTTTATATACCAAAGTCCTTGATTTACTTCATAATTATAAAGTTTCAAATTAATTTATTTTAGTAAAATTTATAAATTATTGTCTTAAAACGATCTTACAAATTAAGAGGTATTTTGGTTGTTAAAATGGTAATTCTATTTTATCCAATCTCTGACCAAACATAGGATGGGATAGGATTATTTTTCAATATATCCTATCCAACTTAGAACCTACGAATCACTAGATAACTTGGATTATTAATCTGAGAATGATTCAATCCAAAATTAATAATCTGAGGATGAGTTGTCTCATCTCATCCAGTCAATAAACAAATGAACCCTTATAGATTTAAAATTGCTATACTTGTGCGTGGTTTGCACACTCCTTACTTCCTTTATTTTAATTACGGTAATAACAGTTGGCCTCAAATGCGACAGATCTCAGAGTTTAGGATGTAAAGTAAAAATCTAATACAAGTTAAAGAGTGCAAAGTGAATTTAATCTAAGTGAAAAATAGACAGGAAATAACTCCAGTGACATGCCTCACAAAACTTCCGTACTGGAGTTATAATATCTACTTAATCTTCCTTTTCTTTCACACGTATGCACATAATCTCCAATAGTCTTTAAGCAAAGTGATTAGTCCTGTCATATTCAAAAGTGATTAGTCCTGTTATATTCAGTACGCAATGGCAATATTAGAATCGCACATAGATGTTATGTAGGCTGTTTTCTATCAAATCTCCATTTTACTTAAAATCACAAGGGAATTAGTGGATAATTTGAAACTTTAGTAGGTCATGTGGTGATAGATAAAACTACAGGGGCGTACGTAGTAATTTAGCCTTAAATTTACACCGTTCTAGACCCAAAGTTCCAAGCACAATAAACGCTGCTTAATTTTCATTTTCATCTTTATGCCTAATTATTTCTATTTCCTCTTCACAAGGCAAGAAAAGTTATATAGTGTTCAGGGACGGAAATTCAAAGCATAGCTAACAAAACGAGTCAACTCTTCTGTTTGACAAGGGGGCAAAAATAAAAAAAAAAAAAAAGTCAACTCTTCTACTTCCCAGATCCCATTCACCATCCCATAAGGATTCCCATTCACTATCCCATAAGGATTAACAATCTTAAACTGACATCTTACATCAAAGTTTCCGAACAAAACAAGAGACTGAATCAGTAATGGGATCTCTTACCAAGCTCATAGATGTTTTGCTTTTTCTCTACTTTCTGTTTATCGCCTTAACAGCCCCAGTTACCGATGCACTAACAATTTTTCCTTCAAACCTTCTACCGACATTTCTTCTTGATTTAAAGAAGTGGTATATAAAAGAATTTGATGACTATTTGTTTGCCGAGAAGCCTCATTTCTTTGTTGGCCTTACATGGGTTGAACTCCTCTTCCAATGGCCTGTTGCTGTATTATGTGTTTATGGCCTTGCAGGTTCGAAATCCTGGTTCAACATAACTAGTTTGGTCTACGGAGCATCCTCTTTAACTGGCTTGGTAAGTTTATCTATTGTCTGTCTTATTCAATGCATGCTTCCCCTTTAATCTACCAAACTTTTAAGCAGATCATTATGTGAAATTGAGTTCCATTTTGAACAATGTCAAGAAAGCATCGAAGTTAATATGAATGTCAGTTCTTTTCAGTAGGCCCAAATCAGACGTGGATGTGAAGAAATGTAAAACTAATCGAGACTGATTCAAATCTCAGTTCTAACCTTGGATAAATGATTTAATAACTTTAATTCATACTTGCTTTTTTGTGATCTGTCGTTTGCAGTTCATTTTTTTATTTTTGGACATTATTTATCAATGATTTTCTTGTTCTTTGTACCAAATATGTAATAATCTATGCAAATGTCATGTGGACCAATACGAGTAACTTTTCGTTGGAAGCTTCTTACAAGAAATGTTGAAGTGTCCCTAATATCTAGAGCTGTTAAGTCAATCGAGTAGCTCGAAAGCTCGTTAGAACTCGACTCGTTAAGGCTCGAGCTCGGCTGGTTAATTTTGGTTAACGAGTCGAGCTCGAGCTTGAAACATGCTCGTTTAGTTAACGAGCCGAGTAACGGCTCGTTTGATACTCGAGTAGCTCGTTAGAGCTCGTTAATGAAGGGCATATTTGTCATTTTAGAAATTAAAATTATAAAAATTAAAAATTATAGATTTTTATTAAGGTTAATTTGCACGAGCTCGAGCTCGAGCCACATATACATGTAACAAGCCGAGTTCGAACACATTTTAAAGCTCGTTTTCCTAACGAGCTCGAGTCGAGCTCGGTAGCCAAATACTCGGTTCGATTAACAGCTCTACTAATATCTGAGGATCTCAACAATGTTGTCGATAAATTTATTCCTTATTTTTTTTTGGTTTTTATTTTTGTTTTGGGACGGAGGTGGGGGAATAGAAAATGGTACATAGTATTGAACAAATGCTCAAATTTATGCATGCAACCTGTGATTTTTCAGAGTGGAAAGGGTCTTTCCAAATCTACATCCTGGTTGATGCTTGGGCATAATTACCTATTGTTGAGCTAAGATTATAATCTTCTTTGATAACAAAACACATCCAGCAATCACTTGTTCCTTTAATCTTATCTGATTTTCTTACGTTCCTATCTCAGAATCCACATCCAGCAATCACTTGTTCGCTTACTTCCATAGCAAATACTCCAATCCAGTAATATAATGACTCTGTCCTCTGCTGGATTGCTAGATTGATTTTGTTGTGACGTGCAATCACTTTGAAAGTAGCCGTAGTTGAATGGTTTTTCTTCAGATAGAATCTCCATTCTCCAATTCGAGTTTTCCCTTAGGTTGAAGTTCTTGAGTTTGTTTTTGACATCTTCCCAGATGTTAGTTTGCCTAGCACTTCACTCATCAGGCTCTGCCAAATCCATGAAGCTAATTTTGGAATTTGATTTGAGAGTATTGTACTATTTGTTCTCGTTTGCCATGGATTTTGCAAAAACTGGTTAGGAAAAGTAATTATAGACAATAGTCAGAATAAGTTCAAACTACTCTTTGGTAGATTATAAATTTTAATTTTTTTAACTATTAAAATATAGATATAGATATATATATATATATATATGTATAATCTAGATCCAAAATGAAACGAGAACGTAAAAAAACTGCTTATCCAAAATCAGAACTATAATCAGGTAAAATAATTAAACTATAACAAGCCCTGAAATGTGGAATACATTAAGTTACCCGGTTTTCTGATCTCTGTTGTCTATTACAGATTGCAATACAAGCAGAATTGATAGGATCTAAGAGAGCATCAACAAAGCCAATACTGATCTACCTGCTGCCTTTGCTTGTTGCTGTTCTAGCCATCTTACGTGGTGTTCTTTTATACTCTGGAAAGTCCTCCCCAATTGGCAAAAGACCTGCATTGAATCAGAAGAGGATCGCCAAAAATCATTGAAATTTGAAAGGTGGCTAAGAATTTCATTATTTAGTCGAGAAAAACTTCCCGAAAACTATTTTGCCTTAAAATTGCAGTATATTTGGACTTTTATGTCTTTATTTTTTGGTCGATATGATCTTTCTTTCTTTCTTTTTTTTCGTCATCATCAATTTTATCTATACTACCCTACTCTAACCTAATCTAAGGGGGGAGACCCAACTAAGTCTACGGATTGATGGGATTGAACCATTATAAGACCAGACGAGTGAATTAAGCACATGTATAAATTTTTTTAAGGAAACCACATATTCCCACCCTATCAAGTCTTAAAGTCTTGATGATGGCCAAGAAAATTATGATCTTTCAGCTTACAGAATTATGGCATGAAGCATGTTGAAATTGATAGTAGCTAACAAATTTATACAACTTTATACTCGCAAATTTGTGCCTTTCCAAAACAAATATGAAATACAAAATTCTTCCATTTTATACGGATTTTATCTTTTTTAATTCTATTTTTCTTTTTCTTTTGGGTTCGAATGGGCTAACTTTTAATGGTTTATCAGGGGCGTATAGAGCACGGACTGCCAATTTATGGCCCAATAGATTGCACATTATTCTAGCAGAGATACATATGTTACAAAGTCTATATACAATTTTCTCTCAAAATTTTACGGTCATTTTTTGAAATTTGGACAAGTAAATCGGCTTTGGTCCTAACTTGTCCTATTCCATGCCCTTTTCCACGAAAATCTGCGCATTGCTCGATAATGGGTTAACGAGGACTAGCTGTCTTGGTAGGAATTTTGGCGGCTGAGATACAAACAAGTAACAATTTGTCCCAAATTTTGATTCTGGTCAGATAATTGATTGCCGGTGAAAAATCAAATTTGGGGCTGGCCGGCAAACACCAACCATCAATATGGTTTAACCAGTCGCATTCAATTACTTTCAATCGACCTGAAAACTAGAGAGAAATTAAGGGGGAAAAGTAGAAAATCCAATGATGGCTATGGCAAATTGGCAATTGTCAATTCAAGAATAGTGTGGCCAGACAATGCGAAACCACAAGTGCGCATGAGGGGTACGAGATTGGTTGTTACAACATGGTTGATGTAACAAATTATTGTAGTGAAATATGTTGTTTATATATTTAAGAAAATGCAACATGGATACGATACTCAATATTGCTATTATTATTAGTGAAAAAAAAAAGCACACCTTATAGTCGTACACTTTTTTTCTTAAAAAAAAAAGAGTTAAAAAAGTTGATAGTTCCAAAAGAAAAAAAGAATAACTTATTGGAAGTTTACTAAAATTATATATAGTTTGTTTGTGGTTGTTACACAGTGTAAATCCATTCCTTTATTAGAGTAAAAATGGAATTACAAATAGTGACAAAAAAATACTAACTCTAAAACCATCCCTCATGCTTTATAGGCTCGTTTTCGGTTGACAATTTCAACTGATTATAAATTCTGATTTTGGATAATTAACTTTTGTGATGTTTTCGGTCGCTTTTATATCTTGATTATAAATTTTTTTAATGATAAAAAAGTTAGAATCTATAATCACTCAAAGAGTAACTTTTGTTGATTTTGATTATTCTCTATAATCAATTTCTATAATCTAAAGCAACCGAGAACGAGGCCAATATTTAGGAAGATATTCTTTAATTAACCAGGGGAGGGGGGACTAAGGAGAATACAAGGGAAAGTACAGTTAATCATAATTCGTTCAAAAAGTGATATAATATGAGAAGAGATTCCGGAGTTCATTAGGAAGAAGTGAATATTTAACACGATAAATCCTTTTAACACTAATTTTACAATTGCTATAATGTGTGTTCTCCTAGGTTACTACATTTGATTAGTTTGAGGAACTCACAAAAATGACCCTTAAAACAAAAGACCTACAAAAATGATTACTATTTTCTTTCGTAATGCTTTTGCACATAATTCAACAATTTTGGAGCCACAAATTCTGAAATTGTTTTATCGTGGACGCCAATGGAAAGGAAAAGTATTCACAAATGTTGGAAAATCAACGATTACAATAATGCAAACCCTTGAAAGCGATGAAGCGTGTTTGATAATTACGTCTTATCACCAGAAAAAACAAAAAAAAAAAGGCAAAGAAGATGAAGCATGTTTGTTGTCTGTTGTCTGAAATTGTAGTGCAAAAAATATGAAATGTATTGGACATATGATCAACGAGACGACATTTTGCATGCTGCCAAGACAAAAATTTAGCGGTTGAGAACGTTTGTCATGGGTTTCCATTCCATTGATGCTGATTCCAACGATGGGTATGCAATCTCTGTGCTGTGCCTCAGGATATTATATTTGAAGAATTATTGGTCGATGTTTTGGATCTTGTTGTAACTTTTTTTTTTTTTGTCGATACGATAGAATTCTTATAATCAAAACTAACCTATTCTAGGGGGAGGGGATTCGATGTGAGTAGAAACTCCATCGAAACTGGTTAATGAAAACCGTCACATATTGTGACAATTTTTATGATAGACAAGATTCGAACACTTGACCTCCCGCACCACCAAACCTAAAAAGGCTTGGGATGACCACTGGACCACTGAAAATTTTGATAAGCAATAATATTCTTGGAAAATAGGATGTAATAGGCCGTTTTGATAAACTTTGGCAATCTGGACATGAAGATAAAAATTAGAACTTATGCCCTCTTTACAAACCATTTCTCATATATTATTCTGCTAAACAAAACCTCTAACCGATAGCTCCTTTTCCCTCCCCTTCCACTTCTGTACTGCCTGATCTTCATTGCTTCCACCCCGAACCACAATCACCCTGCACCGCCTTATGGACCATGAAAAATGGCAGATCTTGTTGTACTTGCAAGCTGGGATCTTGGAACTTTCCCTTACATTATTTCTATGACCGTGTTGATTTTCTCATCTTCATGGAGTATGGCACAAGTGCAACTGGCCTAAATCCTGGTCAATTGTGGAAACGAGTATGATTAGAACAGGAATTGAAAGTTTCTCAATCTTCAATTTGAATTCCAGTTGGTCAGAATTTGTCCAAAATTGATTCGTTTACTCTTTTTTTTTTTGATTAAAACTATAAGGGCAAAAGATTCTTTAGCGCTTTTTTATGTAACTCCTCTATAGTTTCAAAAGCTATATATAACCCTCTTATAGTTTGGATTAAAGTGTGAAAATGACAGAATTTGCATTTCATAACGGAGTCAACTAAAACATCAAAAACATCCCTATGTAAAGTTGAAATTTATTTATTAACCACGGGAGGTTATATATATATTTTGAAAATCATAAAGGGGGTTATATGGTAAAACATAAAATCATCTGGGGTTAGAGTGTCATACATATTATGATTATATATTTTAGTCACTTTAGCTATTTTAATTTTTAAATCAAGGTAATTTCAACATTTTCATGGGTTCCATTACAAATGATTATTTTCATTACTTTAATACTTTAATCCAAATCATGAGGGAGTTATATATAACTTTTGAAAATATAAAGGGTTTATGTGAAAAATCGCTAAACCATAGGAGGTAAAGTATATTTTGTCCAAACCATAATTTCATTGCATTGTCTGCATTGCACTGCAGGCACTAAGTATAATGCGACACAGAATGTGTTCAAGATTTATTCTTTGAATAATTAAGTCAAATTTTGTTCAAAAGTTGTTGCTCATGTGGTAGTGCAAAATGTAAAATTTATATGTGATCATGTCTTTTGGAGGAGAGATCCTCTAGATTTTGTTGTGCCATTTCTATTGGCAGATTTATTGGAAAATTAATGAAAATTTGATGTTTTATAAAAAGCTGCATTTGAAAATACTTCTAGTATTTGGAAATTTATTACGCTCGATTTGAATTTCAAAAACAAAAAAAAATTTCATAATTACGCAATTACACAAACTGGGCTAAAATTCTGGGATTCTAGTCTACATTGTACAGTTTGACTACATGAAATCAGAAGACGCAGCTTTGTCTATACATTGTACTTTTCATTCATTGTGTTCACAAACTAGAAAGGTCTAGATAGAGTTACCTGTGAAATGTCTAGAAAGAGTTAGAAAAATAGAGAGAATAGGAAATTCCAGAAACCAAACTAGAAAGGTTGTTGAGAGAATCTCGATAGAAGACAGGATCGGTTTTTGAAAAAAAAAAATCCACTAGCATCTTTGTTTTTGACGTGCAGCTTAAGTGCAAAATCAACACATGCCAAATAGCATTTATTGATGAAACTATGACACTATGAAAATATTTGTTGAGATATTTTTAGATTCATGTTATACTAGAATAATTTAGGTAGTTGCTAAATAAAGGTGTTTGTTAGAATATTTGTTAAAAAAATCATGTTGAGTTATTCAAAAATATTTCTACTAAGATTTAGATTATGTTGATTTGTTTGAAAGTAGTTTTTGTTGAGTTTGTATGGAGAGTTGTTAGCTAAAAATTAGGTTAGTTTGTTTAATGTAAACAACTATAAATAGTGAGTTGATGAATGAATGATATAAATTCATTTTCAGCCCTTGACCTCAATACAAGTCTTATAGTCTTTTGTGAGTTTCTTTTTTTTTTTTTGGCAACAGAAAGTGTTGTTTATACTCTAAAAACCAACAATATTAAATGAGTAAAAAGATAGATGTGCAACTTTAGTGCAGAATCAAAACCACCAATACTTATATATCTTAGTATCTATTCCCAATTCTCGATTTTTCATTATTAGTAAATGGTTTCCTTGCACCCATTTTTGTTTCTAACTTTTGATAGGTATTAGCAAATTGAAATTGTCAAATAACAAATTGAGTGCTAATTTCATTATCAAATTAGATGGAGATGAATATAGTTACAGTGATAAAAAAATAAAAATTAAGGATAAGAAGTGGAATAGGAACTAAATATAAGTTATACTATTATGGTTATCATGAAAAAAAGTGTTCTTGGTATATATTTATAACTGCATTGTGTTTCTATTTTTGATTTACAATTACTGATATTATTCCTATAGAGAGAATTTTATTGATTTTGAACTCTGTGCCAATGTAATATAGTGGATATTGATATTAGTAGTGATGGTTTAGATTTTTTTGTATTAAAAAGGTGGCAGTCATGAAATTGAAATTTAGGAATATTAATGAATATTGTAGTATATTAAGTAAAATTTGATATTGTTATGAAATTGTAGGTAAGTTTTTGAATATATGATGTAGCGTTTATAGTTGATACAATGGTCTGCGTCGAAAATTTTGAAGGTAAAAGAGGAACATTAGAACAAAGATAAGTGTTTATTTAATGGTAATTTGGATGTTGATAAGTAGGTAATAGTGGTAGGAAATAAAGATAAATGAAATAGAGACTGTAAACCATTTTTTTCCTTTACATTTTTGTTGTGAATTATAACTCAAGGGTATTATAGAAATTTTGGAAAAAAGTATAGTCTTTTCGGTCTAGAATATTACTTAAATAGTGAAAATAGGAGAGGTAAGTGTAATTTTTAGAACTTGAGGGGAGCTTTCTGCAATTGTTAAAAACCTCAGGGGAGTTATGTGAAATTAACTCATGAAAATATTTGTTGAGATATTTCTAGATTCATTTGATACTGGAATAATTTAGTTAGTTGCTGAATAAAGGTATTTGTTCGAATATTTGTTAAAAGAATCATGTTGAGTTATCCAAAAATATTTCTACTAAGATTTAGATTATGTTGATTTGTTTGCAAGTAGTTTTTGTTGATTTTGTATGGAAATTTGTTAGTTGAAAATTAGGTTAATTTGTTTAATGTAAACATTATAAATAGTGAGCTGATGAATGAATAACATAAGTTCATTTTCAGCCCTTGACCTTAATACAAGTCTTATAGTCTTTTGTGAGTATTTTATTTTTTTTGCAATAGAAAGTGTTGTTTATACTCTAAAAACCAACAATATTAAATGAGTAAAAAGATAGATGTGCAACTTTAGTGCAGAATCAAAACATGCCAAATAGCATTCTCCCAGAAACTATAACACTAAAAAATTATTGATTGAGTATCCGACATACAAGGAGTAAGAACGGATACTATTTGATTTATACCTATCCATTTACACCAAAGATTCTGTTCTTTTCAAAAAAATCACACTAACAATAATAGACATGGAAAACCTTACAATCCAAACTGTACTATGCATCAACAACTACAGTAACTTATTGTTTTTCTTCCCCTCATTGGAACTGCAAATAATAGTATATTACTTTTTCTCCAAACAAGTAAAAAAACTGCAATTGAATAGAGAAGGGGCTTTAAAATGTGTCCAAATTCCAAGTTGCAGTGATGAGGAATATTCCCCAAGTATCTATCCCCGTGAGTTGCGAGTCCAATAGAGGCTACACTTCTGCCTCTTGCCATCCCTTATGGACAAACAACTCAAATCAAAACCACCCTTCACGGTTCAGACCCTTGAAAGGTCAGTCCACCCAATTTTACCATATTGGTCCCCTACTTCAAGAATCACTCTCTCTATATATATGGATATATATGCACTTACCCTGCCAAAGATTTCTTGTTATCAGAGTATCAAAACAAAGATTTTCAGCGCCACTCTTTCATTCATCTCTCTCAGTTAGCTTTTGGCCTAATAGAAAATCAAGAATCTTAGGCCATGGCAATGTCAATTGGACAATCCTATACAGCTTCTACAGCATTTGATCATCCATTACAAAACCAGTTTTCAAGTTCAAAGCCATATTTATCACCATTTTTCTCCAAGCAGATTGCACTCAGAAAATGTGACAAAATTAATCTTTTGTCCAGGAAGCCTCTGTACATTTCTGCAGTGAGTAATTTTGGATACATTGATGAATCGAAGGAAACATCAAAACCCCGCGAATCTTTAGTCCAGTGCAATGCCTACGAAGCTCGTCGATCGCAGCCAATACCGATTAGCATTGAATTTGACGAAGAAGCTCAACAGGCTGCAGCGCAGAAGCTTAAGATTGGCATCTATTTTGCTACATGGTGGAGCCTGAATGTGATTTTCAATATCTACAACAAGAAGGTCCTCAATGCCTTTCCATTTCCTTGGCTCACTTCAACTCTGTCCTTAGCAGCTGGCTCTTTGTTGATGTTAGTTTCATGGGCTACAAGAATTGCTGAAGCACCAAAGACTGATTTTGAGTTCTGGAAAACTCTGTTTCCTGTAAGCAGAATGATAACAGTTTTACATCTTATTATGCATTACCTAATTTGACCTGAATAATTTCATATAATAAACCATTTTTTTCCTTTGTTTTCATCATCCAGGTTGCTGTTGCACATACAATTGGGCATGTTGCAGCAACAGTAAGTATGTCAAAAGTGGCAGTTTCATTCACTCATATCATCAAGAGCGGTGAGCCAGCTTTCAGTGTTTTGGTTTCAAGATTTCTACTAGGAGAAGCTTTTCCTCTGCCAGTATACCTATCACTTCTGCCAATTATCGGAGGTTGTGCACTTTCTGCAGCCACTGAACTCAATTTCAATATGACTGGTAAGTAGTATAACAATTCAGTAGTCTAGCATAAAATGCTTAACTCAGTTCTGCTTTTGGCTCATGACCGTCTGGATCTTGTCTTTGTTGGTGATTTTACAGGTTTTATGGGGGCTATGGTATCAAATTTGGCATTTGTGTTCAGAAACATCTTTTCAAAGAAAGGCATGAATGGGAAATCTGTTGGAGGAATGAACTACTATGCTTGTCTTTCAATGCTATCTCTATTGATTCTGACCCCTTTTGCAATAGCTGTGGAGGGTCCTCAGGTTTGGGCAATTGGATGGCAGAAAGCAGTCTCCCAAATTGGACCTAATTTCATATGGTAATTGCAACAGACAACCTGTTTTGGTCTCTATAAATGCACTTCACATTTAACCAAAAAAAAAAAAAATTATTTCTGCATTCTTTGAAACTATTCTAACACATGGATCTGAATCTTTGTTTTAGGTGGGTAGTAGCTCAGAGTGTCTTCTACCACCTCTACAATCAAGTCTCTTACATGTCCTTAAACGAGATCTCTCCGCTAACATTTAGTATTGGGAACACCATGAAGAGGATATCAGTTATAGTCTCTTCAATTATCATCTTCCATACACCTGTTCAACCAGTTAATGCCCTTGGTGCAGCCATTGCAATTCTTGGAACATTCCTCTACTCACAGGTATTAGCCTTTCATTTTACTTTCTAAAATGATGCCACATTACTCTGAGAAGTTATCCCTATTCTGGCAGATACTAATCACTATTCTGGCAGATACTAATCATACTTTTCAGTTACATTCAGATTTTCTTCTATAAAGACTAAGGAGGTAACATAACCTATTTATGCAGGCAAAGCAATAAGTTATTAGACAGATGAGATGTTGGCACAAGCGTGAAGGCACTTGAGGAAGAATCAGATTTGGACCAACAATGAAACCTGACAGTGCAAGAGGGAAATGATCAGTTTAGGAGAGTAACCATGTTGAAGGCCAAGGAATAATCTCTGGATCTCTGATCCACTATATTCTCTGCTCTTGGGACAAAATGTGCAATGTTCTTCCAGGATTAATTGCTAGAGGCATTATCTAGTAGGATGCAGAGAGATTGATTAGTTCTGAGCAAAGAAAGAATGCCTGGATTTTTTTTTTTTTTTTTTTCATTTTACTCTTCAGAATCCATTAACAATTTTCTGGAATGTAATATATGTCTCAACCTTAATGTTCATCGTGAAATATTTGTTGTGTAAAAAAAGTTGGTAATTCAGTTTTTGTAGCATTCTCTGCCAGTGATCAATCTTTGGGCTTGATAACTAGCCTTATTTTCTAGCGGAAAGTGACAATCATTTGTCTGCTGGCCATGACAAGTAAAACTCTATTTCTGCAACACTGCTGAGTCTTGGGCCCAATAACTTTTGAGCCTGACCTATTGGTCCAATTTTAAGTTAGGAGTAGTCCACAAAACACTTAAGGGGTTTCCCTGGGTATGGCACAATCTGTTGATAACTTAGTCCAACCTTGAATTTAATAGATTTAAATTTTAACGTGTTCATATATGTTTGATAATAAAAAAATAGAACATTTAAATTAATTAAATAACATTAATTTTCTAGATAAAACTTGCTAACAAAAATAAGTGATAAATTATTTATTTATCACTTAATGTGATATATATTCAAATGTATCCAAATATATCAGTTCCTAATAAGTAGCTTTTTTTTTTTTTTTTTTTTAGGGCTTTACCCCGAAGGGAGCCCTTCCAGAAATTCTCGATGGCCCAGGCCAAACCCAGGCCAAAGAGGGGGTTTGGAAATAGTTTTCAACCAGCAATAGACACGCCTCGGTTAGAACCTCACTAGCTGCGTCATTGCCCCAAGCGCAAGCAATTCAAATCCTACACCACCCAATAACTTTTGAGTCTAGAGGATCCTGTTACCATTTTGATAAATAAGCAAACTATATCATTACTAAACTTCCTAAAAGTCGTCTAGCACCAATTGCTTTACAAATTTGAATGAGAATTTCAAAGAGAATCGATTGAAGATCCCAATTTTCCGAAAATCAGTAATATATTATCAACCAATTGATATTTCCATACTTTTACATTTCTTTTGTTTTGATAAAATTTCCCTACTTGTACATGAGGTATGATAATTTCACCCCATTGAAGTGAAAGAGATGAAACTCAATTATTGCACAAAAATATATACCCATAAGGCAGCATTTTGTAGAATTTCTTTGCTATCTGTGTATATTTGATGATGTAACTTCTGTCATTAGTGCAGATTTTTTTTAATGAAATTATGATGTATTATATAAAAAAAGGAGTTAGCATTTTGTAGAATTTTCTAATTGGAAAGCAAACTTAAATCTTAACTGAAATGATCTTTATCTATGGAAAGGATTAATTGATGGAACCCACCAGACGGGCTTGAAAGCCTATCCAATTAATTTGCTTAAAGTTGAAAATAATCACAATCTACTTATTAATGCTTAAATTGGGAAGGAAAATATGTGAATTAATTGAAGGATTTGTGTTTAATCAGTATGTTATGGCCAGTGGTGTAGACATATTTTTCCATTTGCATCCAGAAACTCAGTTACACAAATTCCAAGTTGAAATCACATTGATCGATGAATCAATATCGAATTGTTTTTGAAAATTACATCCTGGATTTTACGTTACTGAATATTGTTTCAATTAGTAATAAGGCTCAAATCAGGAAAGCAAATATGTGAATTAATTGAAGAAGGATTTCAAAACAGTTGGCAATGTACAGATTGTTAAAGATTTTTCAAATCAAACCGAACACCCAGTGTTAGTTAGCATCCATTGGACAAATCCAAAGAGTTTGACAAAGTACAAATAAGACAGTTGAGATAACATTGATAAATCAATGCCCGATTGTCTTTCATGTATTATGGATTCATCAGTTTTTCAAATACTATAAACACTTTTAAAAAATATTCTAAAAGGTACTCTAAAAAATAGTTTAATTTTTTTTTAATATTTAAAAAATATCTCAAAATATATTTTAAAAACTCGGCTACTCTGAAATATTCCAAAATATACTCTAAAAACTCTGTTGCAATAAAATTTTTTAAAGACACCCCCAAAAACAGCTAATCCAAATGAAGCACATTTACGTTACTGAATATTGTTTGAATCAGCAATTAGGCTATAAATGAGGTGATACGTTTTTTTTGGTGTTTTTTTTTTCAGCCAAGCCATGATAAATTCTCTTTCTCTTGACATAAAGTCTTGGGTGTTTTTAATGAGTGCCAATAGGTACTTGTTGATGTATTTAAATCACGTACAAATTACCATCTAAGTATATAAATTAATAGTAATTATTACCTTAACTTGCATTTATATACTTTTTATATGTAACTCTATTTTTTTTTAAAAATATCAACACTTGAACTCCATCTCAGTCATTAGATAGACCTTCAAAAAAAAAAAATTTTCTCTTGAGAAACCATCAATGATCTTTGACTTTGTGAGCAAAAGAAATATACAAGGATCAGACTCAGAACAAATTGGCGTTGAGCTCTTCCTTTCAAAATTGTGATCTCTACTTAGCCTTAGACATTAAAAAAATTCCGACAATGAGTTGAAATTTTTTTGGATAAAATATGACAATGCATGGAACCACGCATTCGTGAATTTTTTTTTACAAAATAAATGATTATGAAAATATTTAAAGAGAAAAAGGAATTATGGTGGAAATTTACAGTAGCAAAATGCATAATTATATCAATGCGTATAGGCATATTAATAGATAAGATCTGGATTGCATCCATTTGATCTAGATCTAAACCCATAAAATTTAGTTAGACCTAAATCCAGACCTACACCCCTATAGGTTTGAAAAAGTAAGTCCAAATCTAGACACTTATGAATCTAAATATCCAATGCATATTCTTTGTATTTTTTTGAACATACTAAAGTAAAAATATATCAAAAATATATAGTGTTTAAAAATAATCTAAATATCACCCAATTTTTATTTTCAAATAATAAAATTGATATTCAAGATGTTGAATGCAATATTATGAACTGAAAAAAAGAACTATTGTCGACTACTTCTATTTATTTTCAAAATTTTAATTGTGTCGACATCCAATCTTTTTCATTTGTCTGATTTTAATTTTCTCTGTTTCCTAAAAAGGTTTATACCAATTACAATAACAACTAAGATTAGTTTTGAAAAAAAAAAACAATCGTGAAGTCTTATTGTAATTGATCCAATGGCTATAGAATATTAGGTTATTTTATAAATTTACTAGTATAAATACATATATACATACGCACACATATACATACACACACACGCGCGCACATACACACATGCCCATATATATATATATAATTTAATTATATATATATGGGTTTGGATAAGATCTGATATGAGTTTGGATTTAGATATGAATAATAAAAAATCAGACCTATCCAAACCTATGACTCTCTTATAGGATATAGATTTTTTGTAGGTTCTGGTTTTAAGAAATTAAATTCAAATCCTAACCAACTATATTGGGTTGGATTTGGATAAGATTCAACTTATTGACATACCTAAATGGGTATGACCAAAAAGATCATCATTTATTAACCAAAATAATATAAAAAATAGATAAGGTAAAATTAGCCACAAAAGAAATATGAAATTATGACCAAAATCTTTCATGATTTTCAAGAATCGGCAATCTTGTTGTTCATAAGATTTGAAAAGTTCCAACTGCAAATTATTCTATTAAATGTTTGAAGCAAATTCATTGAAATTATCCATGTGATTTGAAGAAGGAAGGATATCGTGATATTATCCTCACATTTTCTAACTGTGTAAAATCGAATATTTCTAACAACTCTAGAAAATCATACCATTTGGCCGTCAGAATTGAAGCGCAAATCATATTCATACTTCTCAATTCTAGTTTCCCATGATTCGACAGAGATAGTATGGAAATAGGTGAAAATACAAAGAATAGCTATCAATCAATAAGAACCGTTAATAGAACTTAGACAGTCATTTTCACATCCTACGAAATGGAGAAACTGCCAAATGTTCCTTCACATCGAATAAAATCTTTGCTAATGATGGATCATGAAATTCCAGCTTATAATGGAGACCCCTCAAATACAAAAAAGTTTGCCATCAAGTGGATGATAGATTCAAGCGAAAAAAATAGTTGCCATAATACCAATCTTGCCAAGTTGTCAAAATGATATGACCTACCTTTTTTTTTTTTTCAATTTACAAATGAAAAGTAATAATCCTAGGAAATGGAGAAACTGCCAAATGTTCCTTCACATCGAATCAAATCTTGCTTATGGTGTATCATGAAATTCGAGCTTATAATAGAGACCCCCCATGTATCAAAGAGTTTGCCATCAAGTGGATGATAGTTTCAAGTGAAAAAATAGTTGCCATAATACCAATCTTGCCAATTTGTGAAAGTGATATGACCTACTTTTTTTTGTGCTTAATTTAAGTTGATTTTATTTTTTCTGGCCCAAAAACTATTCGAGTTTTTTTTTTTTTTTTTGCCTTTCCTTTAAGTTCCATTACTTGGTTAGGAAAGCTTTACAGTATATGTTGAGAATTACAAACACTAAGATTTAAAGGATTTTTTTTTTTTGTACGTAGGAGGTCTTAAATTCAGAATCTTTCATTTACACTCCCCCCTCCGCCCCCCTCCAAAAAACTAAAGGAATGTTCAACATATGGAGAAAGTGCTAAATTGAAATCCTAGGAACTAGAGGTATTAGGTTTAATCCCATTGTCCTCTCATTGCTTCTTAAATCCTATCCCTTTCTTACTAGAAAAAAAAGGCGCCAAAAATTGCTTTCACAGCCCAAAAAAAAAAAATTGTTATCCTAAGGTAGAAAATTCCTGTTTCTTTTTCCTTATATGACGATTTGGAGCCTCAAGCGGCATATAGTTTCACATGATGCTGCAAGTTTGTGAAAGCGATCAGCCTGCACTTGTTTACTTGAAATAAATGGGCTTCATTTTCTTTTTAAACAAAAACCTATTCTGCATTTTTATTTAAGCATTTGCTTTTCAAAAGACTAGCAGATTAAAAGCTTTCATGAGATTAACTTTTGACGTTAAACAACATTTTTCTAATAACCATGTTTTAATTACTCCAAAAAAGTTAAAAACTGAAAAAAAAGAAACATATATCAAAAAGCAAAAAGAGATAAAAAGCAATCCTCATTAATTTCCTTAACTAAACAGAATACAAGAAAGAAAATTTCAGCATAAGATTTATGGAATGGACGATTGTGTCGCAGAAAACATAAGGAGGAATGAATTTAACATGACTGAAGGTGACATGCATGAATCGAGTAGAAATTCTCATTTATTTGCACAAAATTTGTCTTTAATAGCGATCTTGACGAATGCCACTTAATTGTTCTCTAAGATATTTGATGTAACTATTGATTTGATTTTGTCTCTATTTATTTTCTTTGAAGATCTGTTTTGATTTTGGCAGTCAAGCAAACGTTCTGCCACAAGTTTTTTTTAGCAATGAAACTTCCACAGCCTCAGATTTTTTGCCCATCGTTGGGGAATTCTTTGTCCCTTGCGAGAAATAAATTAGTTCTTAATTTTTATCTTTGTTTTTCATGATATAAAGAAATTATTTCTTCAGTACTTAGAATTTGGGAATTGGAATGGTGGCGGTGTCCCAATAATGAACTTTGATGACTTTATGTTTAACTCTATAGAACGAAATTCATTCAATTGCAAGCCAAACAAGTTAGAAGGAAAGCACCCACGATAGGGTCTACGATTATGATTATGATTCTTGAACCATTTTATATCCTGTTTGGCTATCTTAATGAGTGAAAAATTCAAAGCCTTGAAGCCCCATGGGTCCGAGGAAAACCCTTGAATCAAACTCTCCCTCAGGCCCTTAGAGCTTGAAATTGGAAGTTGCATGACTTACTTCTCTCCATTTCTACCACTCAGGACCTTACTTCTAACCTTGCAAGCCTTCCAGCTTTAGTTCTAGTCATCTTGCCATTCTAAGCTTCCAAACTTCACTAGTTTAGCTAAGGACTAAACCAGTCAACATGTAAATTAGGAGAAGAAGCCAGATGTAAGCTTAATCAAACCAAACCAAAGATCTCAAACACTTTCAAGTCAAACCAAAAGTTTTATATGTCAACATAGAGCCATAAAGGAGCATTATGGTCTTAGATTTAAGATCAAGTTACCCTATCCAAGTCTTAATCAAAAGCAAACATGAAATAAGATAAAAGTTGCAGAGATCAGCATGGATGACTCCATTACTCATCTCTAGTTACAAGCACAAGTTTCAGAAACAAGCAACAATGGTAATACAAAGTCATAAGTTACAGAACAGTTGTTGGAGAAGTCAATGCCCGAACCTCTCCACCTTCACACCTTTGCCAAATTTTGTGAACACAAAATTAATGTTAGAGTGCGCTCTTGACTTTTCCTGGCCTTGTCCTACTATTGACCTACAAGAACAAACAATAAATGTCACAATTTATACAAAAATTATTCTCATAAGAAGCAAAAGCTTGCATAAGTTATGTGTTCTACCTTGCTATTCCACAGTAAAATTAGGCACCACGGAGAGCCAAAGCAGCTCTTATCTTGTGAGATGTATACTCAATGAGATTGCTGATGCTGGGAATTGATGTTGCAGGAATGTTTGCATTTGGGACGGGATTAACCAAAATCTGAAAAGCAATAGTGAGGAGAGATCCAGCATCTCGAGCAGCTCCAGAAATGGCATCAACATGAATTGATTTAGGTGTAGGTCCACTGGGATATATGGTGAATCCAGAAGGAAGAAGTGTTACATGATCGGAGCTTGCACCATCTAATAACATATCCACTGTGCCATTGTCAATAGGGGCATAGACAATATAAGATCCTGTTTGATGAGTACCACATTCTTGTAACATCAGCAAGCTGCCAAGGTTTGAATTTGTACCCTGTAAAATTGGAAAATTTATTTTAACATGTTTTCAAATTTTTTTTTTTTGGTCATGTATGTTCAATTGAGTTTAATAAGACTGTCTTAGTTTGAATAAATAAAAGGCAAAAGCAGTACAACTAGTTTGAATAAGAATTTGATAGATAATTTTAAGTAATCAGACTCACCCGTAACAAGGAGATACAATTGCCAACTTCGTTACCATTAGAGATGTGCAGGATTTCTATAATATCTTCGCAATTAAAGAGGATATCCCACTGTAATTAACAAATAATAGAGATAAGAATGATTTATTAACAACAAAAATGAAAAATGGGTTTTTTGCAAGGCAAACATCAAGTGGGTTTTTTGCTGTTAAGAAATGGTAAGAAATTGTACAAGGTTTTTGAAAAAGAATCCAAAGAAGATGAAATATGTAAGTCAAAACTTATGTGTGCTCAAAATTGAGTGTGTTCTTCAATGCCAAAGAGAATGTTCAAAAACATTAAAGGCTTCCACCAATGAACAAATACCACAACTTATTTCAATCCAGTTGATATAAAGAATTAGAATTTCTTTTAATACCTGAGTTCGGGTACTCTCGTCACGTAAGAAATCGAACACAAATTTGTGAGAAACTGGAAGCCAGAAAGAAGTTGTAGCACTTAACACAACACCAGAAGGCTCCCCCAGATCATTTTCTCTCCTCTTTGTCATAATTCTTATCTGGTCATTTCCACTTTCAGATAAATTCAGCCATGCATGTGCAGTCGAAGAAGTTACTCCAGCACAAAATCGGAGCACCATTCTTTCAGATAGTCTCAGGATGTTCTTTCTTCCCTCTGGACTTATTAGCACTATGCAATAAAAGTAGTAATTTAAGGTTAAATTGCTATGTTGAGTAATTGTAAAAAAAAAAAAAAAAAAACATGTTTGATCCAATTAAGCAGAATTGTTCATGGCTTTAATTTGTGAAAATGGTTTTCAAGTAGAGAATAGAGATCATAATTACCAGTATCATTGATGTCATTAGGAGAGAAATTTGTCACCAGTGCACTTGCAAGACGTTCACATTGTCTAGCTAAGACTGAAACCCAACGTTGAGCTCCAAATGCAAGACCTGATTCCACAAAGGGCTTTCCTAAATAATGAACACCTTCATCTTGAACATGTACATGTTCAACCCATGTGATCTATCAAAAAAACATGAAAACTATTAACTTACAAACTTATATGAGTATTGCATTTGGTTTCTAAGGTGCTTAAGTGAAGCTGTGGATTGCATATTCACCAATTGCCCTATTTCACCTTTGTGATACTAGGAAATGTCAATGAAATTCCTATTTCACTAAAATCACCAAGTATCACAAGGTGACATGCATAGTGTAATTGGAAAATCAGATAATCCTTTAGTTGGCCTGTGGCCCAAAATTTACATAAAAATTTACCGTAATTTTAAACTCTAAAATACTAATTAGAGCATCTCAAGTAGATAAAGTTTTTTGGTCATCACCTTTGAGCAGCTATTTGGCATTTCTTGGATTATACATCCTGATGGCCTTCTTCTGCATTTGACTAATGGATCTAAACAAAGTAAATTGTCAAACGAAACATCAACGATCCCCCATGTACCTTCACCTAATTGTTTACAGTATCTCAAGAAAATGCTCTCCCTCGTTGGAACCGTTGGTGTGAGGATTTGATACTCAGCAGTCATCTGTAAATTCAATTGTTAAAAAGATATATTAAGTAATTTGAAGGACAATAAGAGAACTATTATGCATTAATCTTACCGATAAATTTTCATATTTGGTAGAATGATTGACTAAATTAGGAACAAAGGAAACAAGAGAGAATTCTGTCATACCATTTGCAGGGTTCCATCGAAATTTCCAGGCTCAGGCCCTGCTGATAAAACCTCTATGACTAAAGCCCTTGAAATTATGCTTGCAAATACAGCTAGCCATTTATTCTGTCAATCAAACCAAAAAAATTAATGAGTTTTAATGGCATTGTTTATGCAGTTGAACTCAAATTATCAAAAGCACTAATGATATCTACCATATCCATAAAAACTTCAACAAGATTCATATGATTCATCAAAACCACATCGCTTCCTTTTGATGCTTCAACTTTGAATCCAACTGGTTTCAGACCGATCGCTGTAGGGAACAAGTTGTAGTACGCATCTTCATTCAGGGAATAGCTCCTATTATCGGCGGTCGAAACCCACAATGGAAATTCGATTTCGGCCATTCTTATGAGCTCCTCCATTGCAGAAATCACAACTTCAATTGCTTTAGGTTTATCAATACCAATTGGTCTGGCCAATGACTTGAATAAGGCTTCATCAAGAGCGAATTCCTGAGTAATATCTTGTTGCCCTCCTCTGAGTGATGCTACCCATTGAGGCTCAGTGGAGCTGCTAGGAATAGCTGATGACAAAGCAGAAGTATTGTCGGCATAGTGCTTATTGCCGACATATCTTGCAATTAGACCTGTTAGGTTCGCAATCTAAAAAGATGACCAAAAAAAAAGTGTTAACAAGATCATGATAACTTCTTTTCAATAAAAATGGTTTCAAGAAATATGTGAAATTATATATTATACCTTTTCTTTGAGTTTAGAATTCTCTACTCTCAATTGATTGTCATCAAGGGAAACATCAGCTGTTGCTTGAGCATCATCACACGTGAGACAGCAAGCCCTGGAAAGAACTTCTTTGCACTTAACGTTTTCAGCACGAAGCTTATCATTTTCCACTTTAAGACGTGCATTTTCGGCACGCTCAAGATGTGTCTGTAGAAAATTAAGTTAAATTGATAGTCATAGCAAGTAAATGACAAAAAATCACTTACTATAATGTATCTATATTTTTTGGAAATTTTATAAATGTAATCAAGATTTTCAATAGTACGTTTACAAAATCTAGTCAAGTTAATTACCTTCATTTGAGTACGCTTGTTCTGGAACCAAAACTTCACCTGCAATGGCTGCAATCCTAAATCAAGACCAAGTTGTTTCCTTTGTTTGTCATCGGGGTGAGGCCACACCTTGAAGAACCTAAAACATTAAAATTTTTAATACACTAAAAGTTTTTGATTTTGTTACTTGTTCTAGGGCAAATGATATCGCCACAACTGAATTTTTATTTCCATAGCAATTCTTTTAAAATTGACCAAACTATCCTTTTCCAAATCCAAATTGTATTTAAACTTGAGGCTCAATTTTGGTATTTCATTCAATAATAGCTGCGGAAATAAAATTCAAGCTATGACGTAAACACGACCCTTTGTTCTATATTTACTTTGAGCTAAGAATCCTAGCACATTTGATACGTTAAGGGATTTCGAAAGCTTACGATTCCAATTTATGAATTTGATGGTGTGAATGGCGATGGTAACGTCTTCTCTTACGAGTACTGCAGCTTAGACCCTCCACAGGGTTGTCATCTTGTGTCTCACTATCGGATTTGTGTTCAAGTTCCTCGTTTGGAATGTGATCCTCGGAAGCATTTGAAACCATGTATATTGAAGGAGCCTCAACCTCCTTGGGACTAGCCTGAATAAAGTACCCAAAACATCAAAATTATTCATTAAAATTGTAATATTTTTAATGTAGGAAATAATCGACTTCTATAATTATTGAATAAATAAGTAAAATCATAATTGTAAAGCTACTTCTCCAAATATTATGTTGATCCATCATGGGTTGATGTCAATATGTTGAAAGTTTATAGTGTTTAAGTTCGACATGTATAAAATGACACAATAAAAGCTTGTGAATGATTGACTGATCGATGCATTAGTTACAATATTAAATGAGTGACCAAAATTTGTACATTAAAATGGTTTATCTATATTTTGTTATAAATAGATTCGCATTCATTTACAATGTAAGAGAAAAGTAAAATAATTAAAATTGACCAAAAGTTAGCATCATATGTCTCTATCTCACCTTTAGTAAAAGAGGAATGGAGAAAGAAAATCTTTGATACAAACTATGGTCAAAGTAGACCACAACTTTAAGAGATTGTATTAATTAGAAATTTGGACCTACAACTTGTCATTTTCTTCCCCAAAGAGGACCTAGCTTTGGATACACATGTCATCTATGTATGTACTTTTCTCATTGTAAAATTGAATAAACATTAAAATTATCCTTTTCTTATACTTGTAGTTTATTTTTTTCATTTTTTTGAGAAAGAACAATAAATTTTCTAATCTATAATAGAATGTTTTTTATACAAAATGTTCGGTAATACTCCAACATTTTGACTGAATATTCCGAGAGAAGTAATAATGGAGGCGAAAATGTTAACAAAAATTTTTTAGTCATTGTTTGCAATTTAAAAAACAATTGAAAGGCTCAAAATTGACTTTTTTTTTAATAAGGCAACTCAAATAATTACCAAGCATGTAGGAAAGATTTTCGTGCTATTAACTTCCTAAGAAAGGATCTAAAAGAACCACATTTGCTATAACAACAATAACAAAATGAAGATTTTAAAGAATTTTGCAAAGAGTGAAGTTCAAATGAGTTTTCTAGGTTGACCTGTCCAAGCAAAATCGCAGGAGAAGATGCAAATGGTTCCACGTTCTTGGACTCTTCAATTGTCAACGGCCGTTTTCCAATTGTTGAAGGCATTTCAAACTCACAAATCCTAAAAAATGGAGCAAAAATAAACGAGTGTTTTAGTACACTTAATGCACAAATGTGATTTCCAATTTGATTATTTCGCTTTCGCTTTATCATGGAAATCCTTTCTATATGCTTTTTTCCCTTTTTTTTTTGCTCTTGTGATTATAAATGATAAACAAAAAAATTACTTGGATGAGTTAGTAGAGGAAAACTCAAGAAGATGAACTATATAAGTTCTTCTCAAAGTTTTTGATTGATTCACAAAAGTCAACGGCAGCGTTGGTGAAGTCTGATTTTGACATTGGTAAAGGATAAAACAAGATGTGCCAGCTAGTCAACAGGCAAGGGATAAAAAGACAATCTCTCTCAATAAATGCTACTATTTCTTTGCTTCTGAATGCCTTAAGGAGCACGAGCTTCCAACTTGATTTGACTTTGATTGTAGTTTTCACGGAAAAATTTTTATATTTTTTGTAAACATATTTTTCGATTAACTTATTATTTTACATACATCAAATCGTTATAGTACTTTTTTTTTTTTTTACAGAAACTCTTAAACATAGCAATCCAAACAGAATTAATTAAAAATAGCAATCCAAACAAAAACACCTTTGTTTGGATTGTAGTTTTTCACAGAAAAATTTACTATTGCACAGAAAGAATGCAATCATAATTTTGCCATACAAATTAATTTTGTAGAAATTGGGGGTTGCTAAAATTATCGAAACAGACATGATAAGATGCATATATTGAAGTATACAGAAAATTTAAATGAATGGATAGAGTAACAACATTAAATTAGATCTAACTCAAAATCTCGCCATCCAATCACAAAGATGCCTCATTCAACAAAATGCGAGTACCTTAAGAAGATGGTTTTTTCAAATCCCTTAGGTTTAAACTGTAGGTAATAAAAATTTGGTTGAAAAGGATCAAATCTATCTCTCAAGCAGAATGAATGAAGTTGGAGGGATATAAGAATTGAACAGAAGATAAAAATGTATCAGATAGAAAGATGTAAATGACAATAAAGATAAGCATTGGAAGAAACGAAATAAGGGATGGAAGGTGTCTGAGAAACTGAACTAGAGATGAGTTCATATGAGCGTCTAGAGAGGAACATTATATAGGAGATAGATTTGCTATGATAAAAATCATAGGAGCAACATGAGGTGAGTGAGGATAATTTTTAGACTTATTTAACAAAAAAAAAAAAAGAAAAGAAATGACTACTGTAGTTCTTACTGCTTTGAACTTTACTAATAGGAGACAAAAAAAGAAATATCACGAAGGAAGTTTTAGTTATTTCGTCTTAGTAGTCAAACAATTATAATATAAATTATACTCTATCATGGGTGCAGTTCAGGTAAAAACCTTATTTGGAATGTGAGTATCATAAAAGGAAAAAAATATTCACTAAATGATACAAACTTTGTAATTCTTTGTGCATCACAAATGCCAAATCTGTAGAGAATTTAAATTATAATAATTTGGAAATATTTAATGGGAGCCATTGATTAAATTACTAAATCAAAAGATAAAATCATTTTGTTGTTTATTGTTTATTTAGCATATGATAAAAAGTTATTTTTGAATTTATTATATTATTAATGTAAGGAAAGATGCATATCAACTTGTGTGTAAGATATCTTGCGCTAGCATCCCAAAAAATTATTAGGCTTAGTGTTGTCAAAATACAAAATGATTTAATTATTTAACATTTTTTTTTGAAAATTAGACATGAGAGTAAAACAAACATATTTTTGTCTGTAACAACTTTAGTTATCAAATTTAGTGATATGAAACTGCAAAATGATATTAAATCTTCAGCAGCATATTTTTCTGCAAATTAGACAGGATAGTTACATATACATATTTTTGTCTATGATACTAACTTGAGTTGTCGTTCTTTTGTCAACATAATTATACTATTATTTTTTTAAAGTTTCCACCACAGTTATATCAATGAATCATAAAAAAATCTAATTTATTTGATCTTTAATCACAAAATAAAACTATGCTGGGGAAATCAACAAAAAAAAAAGATAAATTTAAAGTCTAGTTTAGTACTTGTGTTCACATTAATCACTAATAATGTAGTAGTTATCATATATGGAAAAGATGATGTGGCTCATATTATTTTCTATTTACTTCTACTATTTTTTTTTCTCCTTTTTAACCTATATTAGGGGGCAATAAATAGGACTTTCTACGATATTTCCTGCCTTGAAGTCAAGATAGAAAACAACAAATATGGTTGAGGAATGTCAAAAGCCTATAAGGTTACAAACAAAATTTAAGGAAATCAATAAATTGGTTTTACGAAGGTAGGTATCCATGGAAAAAAAAAAAAGAAAAAACAAAACTGCCACTAGGCATTAATGCCGGAAAATGGAGACTGGATTATTAGCAATTTTTTCTTTCCTAATTCTCAAAGTGGGTAAGCGTTATTTAAGTAGTTGGAGATAAGGGTGCAATTGCAACAATGAGTTGGCTGCTGATGGCATAGAGACATTAATGTTTACATGACAAAAAATCCGTCAACTGTCTTCAATAGATTTCCAAAATTCACATCATAATTAATGTTGGACAATAAGGTTGAGAAAGATTTACAAGAAAAAATGGTAAGTTAAAAATTATAAGGAGATTTGACTTTTTGGAAATATAATTATTTGACTTATTCAGGTCAATAGTAGTCAATATGGTAATTATACTGTACATGTGTATTAATCGATGTAATTATAATACAACTAAAATCCGCTAATTGAAAAGGTTACTAGATCATGTAATCCTAAAGATGTAGTCTATAAGGTATACTCTACTTGTCTATTAGTCAATGTATTCTACAAATAAGGTATGCTAATAGACAATGTTATTCATTCAAATCTTGGGAGGAGGCCAGATTGGTGATTTTGTCAAACAACTAATTTATGTGAACACTAAAATATTGTACAACTATTATCTGCTAATAGACCATTTGTGGTTCAAGAATCAAGAAAGAACTACTCGTCCTATATCTTTGAAAAAGAAAAAGAATTAATGTTTCTTATACTAATAGTGTATATACTATCAGCGTTGGATGAATGACAATTATGCAAAATTTGAATTTAAAATTTAACTTTTATATATGCATCATGGATCCAACGATAATAGTATAAACACTATTAATGTATATAAAATTTACTCAAAAAATAATGCCATTCTACCGACTATAGTTGAGATATGTGATTGGGATTAGTAATCAAAAGAAAAACTACAACATAGATAGGATTTAGTTACCTCCCTATACTAATGGTTCATTTTTACCATGATATTTTCATTTTAGGAGTTTATTTTCAAGATAACGTATAAATTGTATATTCTAAGAAAAACCCAACAAACGATAACAATCTTTAGAAGGTTGCTTCCAAGGATGCTTAATCCTATGACTTGTCTAACGATAAGTCATCCAATGATTAATTGGTCAACTAAGTTCTTCAAATATAACTATAAAAATGTTCTTCAAATATAGCACAATTCTAATACGAATTATTTTTATATCCCCAGAGTTTTTTTTCTTGATGCATATATCCCCAAAGTTCATCATTTCATATATTACTGCTTAAATGTAATGCAAGCAACTTACAAGAGCAACTTTGGTTTTTGGGTTGGCACATATCGATCGATTAAACTAGATTTTTTCCATCCGTGTTGGTAAGTCTCAAACTCTCAATAACATTTGCCTAAGTATAACTCACTTTTTCTTTCTTCAAAGTGAAAGTGTACTTTTCATATTTATTTTGCTCATATTTTTGTATCAGTTAATTTCAATTATGCTAAATAATATGTGAATTATAGGGTTATTCAAGGCTACATTACTCTTTTACAATAATTGAGTATCTTAATGTGTTGGGGGGGAGGGAGTGTAAGTGAGAGGTCCCGGGTTCAACTCCTCCTGCTTACACTAAAAAAAAAAATGTGTTGAATTCGATAAGTCACATATTTTTTAGTTCCTGATGATGCTTTTGTTGATATTACTCCTATTTTTATAAAAAAAAATTTGTCTAAATTATATTACTTCTAATAACTAGGGTTGAAAGATGCAAATTTTAGCTTTAGTGTCTTTGTCGAATAATCAAAAACATTGGAGCTAAATTTTATCTTTCCTTATTATTTTGAGAATATAATATATTTTTAAATCATTTCACTTTTTTTTTTTGAATCATTTCACTTAACAGGTTCAGTTACCAAATATTTCCCTCTTAGGACTACTTATGAACCATATAATGTTTATAAAGAATGTTCGTTTTATGTGCTTACTAAACGAAAATGTGTATTTAATGGATCATCAATTGTATCAATTCAGGGTCTCTCCTTCCTCTTTCAAAATTTTTTTCTCACCTTCATATATATGTTTAATTTATTGATCACCATACCTTATCTGTGTCAATTGGAATTTGTTCTTTAACTGCTAATTTTCATTGTCTAAATCAATATTTTAGTAGAATAAATTTTCCTTTGTGCTGCATAAATTTTACTATTAGTAAGAGGAGGCACACCATTTCTTATTTTTCTTCCCTTTTTCTGGATTTAGAAAATGTTTGAATGGCTTTAACTGCAGATATTACCATTGCAATCCTTACATAGATTCAGAACTACGACTCGTTAGAGGAAGTGATCCGCCCTAATCAATTGAGTTTACTTATATTAGCAACACTTTTATGCGCTCGTAAGCAAGTGAATTATTGGATTGCTTGATAGCCAAAATCTCTCCCCAAACCTGTCACCCACAACAAGCCCAAAACAAAATTAGAAATGGTCCAAATGGATTCACGACAGATGAGGGCCCAGTTACTCGTCCAAAGTCATCCAACGTGCAGTCCAATATCAATAACATAGATGATTGATTCTAGCCAACTGTTTTTTTAATTGCAATCAAGTCAAGATTTCTGGCCAAGGCTTCCCAGCCAACAACTTTAGATGTTTTTTTATGTTATTTTTATTTTTTTAATTATTATTTTTTTTAAAATGGTGTGTGAGTCAAATGGGAACTTTAGTTAGTAAATTGAAATACATAAGTAGTATGGAAGTTCATGAGCATGCATATTAGACAAGCTTATTTTCAAAAGTATACAACTTTGTTGGTATAGGTGTGAATGAAGAATGTTGAAGCTTATAAATGTAGGTCATTTACAGAAATTTTCAACAAAAAAAAATATATATTTGATGTAAGTTCTTACTATTTAGAAGACATAATAATTAATTTGTGATTGTATTTGCTTTATATATATCTAAGAGTGTAAACAAGTTTGATGAAATCTAATTCTCTAATATTCAAGCTTGTTTGTTTATATTGGCATGTTAACATTATAGTCAGTCTTGACTTGTTCATTTATGGAGACAAACACAAACAACTTTTATCAACTCAAATTCAAGCTGAGCTCAAGTAGTTTGAAATTTTATATGTAAATTTTACATATCAAGCTAATCAAGAAAAGTGGTAAGGTAGTAAGGTAGGTTGTAAGTAAGAGGTTTTGGATTCAAATCCTCTCATTTACTCAAAAAAAAAAATTAAGCTTGAAATTGTACCAAACACAACATGCTATTTATATTTGATTTAATTATTTAGTGAACCAAGTTGAAATGAACTCTAAGTGAGCCTAGCTTGATTGAAGTATTGAATTACTTAGTTCACCTATTAACCATATTTATGTGAGCAACAATTGAGACATAAATAGTTTACCTTATGAAATATATTTGAGTGATGATAAAGATTTAAAAACTGATCAGTTTGTTCAAGAAATAACCTCGATCTCTTTCTTACAAAAAAAAAAATAAAATAAAATATATGATTGTTGAGAATGAAAAAGTTGCTATTCTTGGAATGAGTTTATTAATTTCTAAAATTTGAAGATTACACGACAAAGTGAATTAGTATCAATGAAAGAAGGAAAGGGAAAAATTGGTTATGTGTTCAATATGTTGTTATCAAAAGGTATGTGTATTCGTTTTTGGAAATCGTAGTCAAGTTTTGTCTACTTCAAAAACAAAAATTCTAATTAATAATTTAATGTCACCAAATCCACCAAATAACCTATAGAAATAAAAAAAAAAAGAAAGAAAGTACTCTTTGTGGATGAACACGGAGGAGCCAATAAACTTATTATACATGCATGCTCATCCATTGAGGAAGTCTTAATTTGGTGGTTAAGATTAAAACCTCAAGATTAAGACCTTTTTTTTGGTATAAATCCCCCTTTTTCTTTCTCGTGTCGTAAATTTCATTCCTTCTTTACTAAAAAAAATTACAAAAAAAATCCATGCACGCTCACCTAGATAATATTTGACTTCGTGTACACATAATAGATCGATCCAGTTTTACAACCCAAATGAAGTATGGTTTTTGTAATCCGCTAAACACCTCATGCCTTTAATGAATCATTTACTAGATAGGAAACCAGTTCTAATTTAAGACATCTTAATATTTATTTACATATTAAGTGGTTGAAAACAAAAAAATCTTATCTGTACTTTTAGCAATCAGTAGAAATATTGATGAGTGGAACATTCAACGCCTTGAAGCCAAAAGAGTAGTCGCTTATCCCATGGACCAGACTTCCAGAGTTCTTTGGCTACTTGGTAACGTTGACAACCTAGTTTTTATCTTCCATGTATGTTGCAACATTCAGTTTAAAGTATTTAGTGATTAGAAATTGACATTTTAGATGTCAATAGATGAAACTAACTTTTAGAGGATTAAATCAATATTTAAAGGAAAATTTTTCATTTCAACATTAAAAACTTTTGTTAAGATTCTCATTATCAAAATGTAGTAGTGTAACGATTCTTTATTAATAATATGCTCTTACAGGCTCTTTGTCCTTGATGTTAATACATGTTGATGCCTATCAAGATATTTCCTACCTTCAAGTACAAATGATGCATTGTTCTAAACTATAGCCAAAATATAAATCATCAAATTGCAATCTATGATTCATGTAAACTCAAGAATATGGAGAATAAACACAATTAGTAGCAAAATGGATAAGGTATTGAAGTCGATTTATAGTTAATTTTAACAAAAGAAACATCTTGGACACACTTAAGGGAGTTGAAAAATGTAGTTTGAGCTTGTTGGGGAAAGTCTGGGGAGAGAAGATAGCGAATACGAATGGGATTAGGAGTTTTGCAGAGAATATGTGGCTTCATCCGAAAAACTTGAAGGTGACTGAGATCCGCACTAATATGTTTCAATTTACGTTTGTTCAGAAATCATATCTGTAACGAGCATTGAACGGCAGCCATGGATCTATGACGGCCAACTGCTAATACTTCTGAAATGGAGGAAGGGAATTGAAGATGAACAAAATGCTTTTGACAATTGCAGAATATGGGTACAGGTCTGGAATCTGCCTCTAAACTGGATCACCAGAGAGGTAGGAAGGAAGATAGGAGGAATATTCAATGAAGTGATCGAGGTAATCATCCCTCTAGGGGGGTAAAGGGGGGTAAACACATGAAATTGTTAGTTGAATTTGATCTTACTAAACCTCTTCTTAGAGGCACTACGGTTAAGTGCAATGGCAAGATGAGATGGGTAGAATTTAGATATGAAAAATACCCAGATTTTTGCTTTTGTTGTGGAGTCATTGGCATAATGAGAAGAATTGTGGATTTAAAGGTTCTGATATCAAAGGTGAACAAAAATATGGTAACTGGTTGAGAGCTAGCTTTCCTAGAAGTCCTAATAAGAAGATTAATGGTAGATATGAAGGGAGTGAGAAAGAGCGAAAAACAGACAATAGCAATTCTAAGGAGTATAATTCACATCAAATAATTCCCACAGTAGGACTCAGAACTTACTTTTGACATACACAGAGAAATTCCATAAAAAGGGCGGGAAAGATTTAGAAAAAGAAATAGGAACTGTGGGGGATAAGGAGGTTGGGGAGGGTAAAGAGGACTTGAAGGTTAAGGAGGTCAGTAAGGATAGGAAAGAATAGAAGGAATAGGGAAGAACAGGAAGGAGGGCAGGAGAGCAATATAAGGAGGGAGTAGGGGAAGTTAATACAAAGGGGAAGATTCAGAGAGCAGGAAGGAGAAGGGTAGAGGAGAGAGGAGTGGAAAAATCAAAAGAAATGGTGGAGTATGATCGGGTGTGGATGGATTGTGACACTAACAAAGGGATGGAACAACTTATATTTGTTGAAATAAAAGAGGTCAGCCTAGATGTAAAAGAAAAAGGGAGGTAATGCGTGAGGAGTATAGTGCCAGTAGTAATCCTAGAGAGAAGGGTAAAGGAAGGAACTGCAGGAGCTGGAAGAGGTTAGTGAAGGAAGTAGGGAGAAGGAAACCTTTTAGTGACATTTCGAATAGTATTAATGAGGCTGAATCGGGGAAAATGAAAGTTTCTAGTATTGAAATGGGGGTGGACAGTGTTACTGATACTAGTAATAGCCAGAAAAAGAACAAGAGGATTGATCAGGAGGTGTGTTATATGGATGTGTCTGAGGTGGTAGTGCCCTCCTTTAATTGGGCTCCTAGATCCCAATAAGAGCTCTGGTGTGGAACTGTTGAGGTGTTGGGAGCCCCTTGACAATTCCCCAACTTAAGGAGGTTGTGTTACTCTACTCCCCTTCTTTAGTTTTTCTTTCTAAAACAAAAAATAAAAAGTGTTCTGAATAGTGTTAAGCAAAAAATAAGGCTTGATAATCTCTTTGTTGTGGATCTTGTGGGTCTGGCTGTTGGTTTGGCAGTGATGTGGAAGAATGAGATTAATGTTAAGCAGGTTTTGTTCATGGGGGACATGAATGATATAGTATCTAATGGAGAGACATGAATGATATAGTATTTACTGGAGATATGAGTGTTGGGTCATCATGGGAGACATGAATGATATAGTATCTAATGGAGAGAAATGGGGTGGTAGGGATAGAGCAGATAGCAGTTTTAAAAACTTCAGAGACTTCATTAATGATAATGAACTAGTGGATATAGGCTATGAGGGAAAACCTTGGACTTGGTGTAATAGGTGGGATCTTGGGGGGGAAATTGGAGAAAGATTAGATAGAGTGTTAGGATCTGAGAGCTGGTTCAGTAGCTACAGGAATGCTAGGTGCAGTCATTTAGAAAAAGAAGCTTTTGATCACCGTATACTACTTATGGACACAAAACCTAGTGGGAAGAGGTGGAAAAAGATACTTGTGTTTGACAAGAACTAGCTCCAGCACAATGAGGTGGGGAATTTAGTAAAATCTGCATGGAGTACAACTTGTAAAGGGTCCAAATTCTTCAGGATGTAGAACAAAATCAGACAGTATAGAATGGCCTTATTAAGATGGAATAAGTAGAAAGGGTGTAATTTTGGAAGAATCATAATACATATCAAAAAAGAGATTAAGGATATAAGGGACAGCAATATAAGTGGGAAAGGGGTTAAATTGGCAGCATTGAAGAAGAGATTGGCTGAAGCCTATAAAGAAGAAAAGGTATATTAGAGTAAAAAATCAACACAAAAATGGCTAGAGGAAGGAGACAAGAATACCAACTATTTTCATGCATGTGTGACTGGCAGGAGGAAGAGGAATTGGATTGATCTCATAAAGAAAAGAGATGGGGATTGGTGTAAAGATGAGGAGGAAATTGGTGCTGAGATAATCCAATACTTCAAAGACATTTTTACTTCTGAAGAACCTCATGGGTTAGATGACACCTTAAATGAGATCCCACAGTCTATAACCAGTGTGATGAACATGCAGCTTACCTTACCAATGTTTGAGCAGGAAGTTTACAGAACTATTTTTTCTATGCATCCAAGCAAGTCACCTGGACCCGATGGTATGACCCCTATCTTTTTTCAAAAATTTTAGTCTGTTATTAAAATGGATCTGATCAATGTTGTTTAGAGTTTCTTTTATTCTGGCAACTTATTAAAAGCTGTTAATGAGACTTCGATCTGTTTGATTCCCAAAGTTGATTCCCTTATTAATATTACTCAATTCAGGCCTATAAGTCTGTGTAATGTTCTGTACAAAGTCATATAACAAATCCTAGTCTATAGGTTAAAAATAGTTATTAATTGCTGCATCAGTCCCAATCAGTTTGCTTTTGTTCCTGGCAGACAAATTTTGGATAATTTTCTTGTTGCTCATGAATGCATCCATTTCCTTAATAATAAAAGATCTGGTAAGGAGGGATACTTGGCTATCAAATTAGATATGTCAAAAACATATGACAGGGTGGAATGGATTTTTCTAGAAAAACTTTTGTTGAGAATGGGATTCTGTCGCAGTGGGTAGGGTGGATCATGGAATGTGTATCTAGTGTTTCTTATTCAGTGAGTGTTTATCAAACCAACTAGGGGACTAAGATAGGGAGATCCTTTGTCTACCTTCTGATTTCTTATTTGTGCAGAAGGTTTCTCAGCATTGCTTAATCAGGCAATGAGACAGGAAAAATTGACAAACCTACAACTGTCTTGCGGTGGTCCTAGACTGTCTCATCTCTTTTTGTAGATGATTCACTAATCTTCTGTAAGGCAAAGGAAAAGGAGGCAGTGCAGCTGATAGAGGTGCTAGGGAAATATGGAGATGCTTCAGGACAGCTAATCAATACTGAGAAATCCTCAGTGTTCTTCAGTAAGAATGTTCAAGAAAAGGAAAGGTTGAAAGTGCTGGAGAAATTGAGAGGGATGAAGGCAGTAAAACAAAGTAGGTACCTGGGTTTACCGTTGGTGATTGGAAGATAAAAAACACAGGTATTTGATTTTGTTAAGGAAAAAATGATTAGTAGAATATCAGGATGGAGAGAAAAGATGCTAAGCATGGTAGGGAAAGAAGTGTTATTAAAATTTGTGGTCATGGCTCTCCCTGCATATATGATGTCATGCTTCAAACTTCCAAAGGAGTTATGTAAGTGTATTGGAAGAGAAATGGCAAAGTTCTAATGAGGAAGTAAAGGAGAGTAAAGGAAGATGCATTGGATAGGATGGGGGAAGTTGTCTGAAGTAAAACAGAATGGGGGCTTGGGCTTTAAAGATTTAGAAAACTTCAATCACGCACTTCTGGCTAAGCAGCTATGGAGGATACTTACAAGGCCAAATTTATTGGTAAGTAAGATCCTTAAAGTCAGATATTTCAAAGGTACTTCAATCTAGAAAATGAAAGAGAGAAGCACTAATTCTTGGTGCTGGAGAAGCATTTTGAGTGCGAGGCCTTTATTGGAGGAAGGGGTGAGAAAGAGGGTGGGAGATGGGAAAACAATAGATATTTAGAATGATAGATGGGTCCCAGGGGTGGCAGGAGGGAAGTGAGTACACAAAGAGACCCAAAATTGGGATTGTATAAAGTTAATAAACTGATTAAAGATGGCAATTGGAATGATGAGCTACTGAAAAAAGTGTTTGCTGAGGAGGATAAGGAGAGTATTATGAAGATCCCTTTAAGTCTTTAGGAAACAAAGAATAAACTATCTTGGGCACATTCTGCCTCTAAGGAATACATAGTTAAGTCTGGATATAGATCTGCCAAGGGAAGTAAGGCAAGGAGGAATAAGAGGGGAAACAATGAAGAATCAGGAAGTAGAAGTGAGGTCAATGCTAAAGGTTGAAAAGTATTATGGAATCTAAAGATGAAGTATAAACTAAAACATTTTATTTGGAAGTGTATGAAGGGCATCCTACCAGTCAATGAAGGAATCAAGGCTAGAAACATAAAAAGTGTTAGGGAGAAATACCTCGAAAGAGTCCACCAAAGAGTCCAATATGTAAGTCATGAACCCAACTCTGACCCAAAAGTTTAAACTATTAGGTTTTGGGCCTTTATTTACATATTAACCGCTATTTCTCCATCTCTCGGACCAATGTGGGATACAACTCTTTATTCATGAATCTAACAAATCTCCTCCTTCATGAGTAACCCCCACATTAAATCCAAATTTACAAGCCCTTTTTTTGAGCCCACTTTAATATTCAATGCAAGTCCACCTTTATCACCAATGTCACATCTTCTCTCAAACATGGATCCACTCTTCTTCAACATCCAAATTGCATTCTGGACCCCTGCTAACCCTTGGCTTCTTGGTCTAACATCAACCGGACCCCCTGCCAAACCCATAGCACACCTGGTCCAACACTAATCAAACTCCTTGGCATTTCGATCCACCATTAAGAAGAGAATTTTCACCTGATCCAACTCCGAGAAGAATCCACTTGTCCATGAGTAACCCAATCTCACAACCTGAAACTCTGATACCAATTTGTTAGGGAGAAACACCTCGAGAGAGTCCACCAAAGAGCTCAATATATAAGTCAGGAACCTAATTCTGACCTAAAAGCTTAAGCTATTAGGTCTTGGGTCCTTACTTACATATTAACCGCTCTTTCTCCATTTCTCGGACCAATATGGGATACAACCCTTTATTTATAAAGCTAACAAAAGGCAATCCATTATGTAAATGTTGTGGTATATACTTAGAATCGATAGAACATATGCTATTTCTATGCAGTCATGCAGAGGCAATTTGGAAAGTAGCACCAATACAATGGGATGGGCTGGAAAACTTAAGAGGAAAATTTTGGCTTTGGTGGTCTCAGTTGGTGGAAGCAACTACAAAGGAGACGGGGGAAGAGCATGTTACATTCACAGTCAGCCTGTTATGGCAAATTTGAAAGGCAAGGAATGACATAAATTTCAATGGGAAGTGTATATGTCCACTGATAGTGGTGAATAGGGCATTGACAGAATGGATGGAATACTAGAAAATATGGGAAAAAGAAGAGGAAGAGATGGAGCTACAACAAATGGAAGGGAAACCAGGAAGATGGTATGCTCCCGACAAAGGATAGATTAAGTTGAATACAGATGCAGCATTGAACCAACAGACAAAAAAAGCAGGTTAGGGAATTGTTGCTAGAGATTGGAAGGGAAAACTGGTTGCTACATGGGCATGTCCTTCCTTCACGTGCACCAAATGAGAAAGCACTGGCAATCAGAACCGCAATGGTTAAAATTGCACTGGAAGGATAGGAAAGAATTATCATAGAGTCTGACTGTAAGGCTGTAATAGACAAGATAGAGAAGGACATGGAGGATATGGTTATTTCTATAGTTCTGCAGGATATAAAGCTGCTAAAATATAATTTTGAGAAATGTTGTTTCTCCTTTGTTAAAAGGGAGATCAACTCTGTTAGCCACAAGTTAGCAAGATTTGCTCTAAACTTAAGAGTCATTGCTGATTGGAAAGTTAATTTTCTAGTTTGGTTGCTTGAGAGTGTTCAAGCAGACGTTGAGGAGCAGTTGCTCCAAGTTATATAATTTGATGATTGTTAATGAAATGTTGCCGTTTTGACAAAAAAAAGGTAAAGAAAAAGTTCTACATAGTAAGATTGAGCCATAAAGGAGTAACATGTTTGTCAAATTTAAGACAGAATGAGATTATGTAATCTCATAAGTATATAAGATTTAGAAGTAACTCTTAGAAATATGCAAAACTTCTTTAGAAGCATCTTATGCTAAAAAAATTCAAGTTTGAAACAAAAACTATAGAGGTAATTCCAACTTATAAGTTTCACTTTTCTTTTGAACAATTTTCTAGGAGAGGCAATGCCCGAAACTTTGAACCTAGTAAACTTTTGGGGCACAAAATTAACAATATGGTGCACTCTTGACTCTTCCTCTAATTGTCCAATTATAACCTGCATGAATAAATAGTGAATGTCAAATTTGCACAGACAAATCACAAAAAGAAGTAATCAACGTAATACTAAGATGATCTGCTTGTAAGCTTATGATCTAAAGTTAAAACTTACATGTAAAAGATCAGGTACTAGGAGGAGTCAAAGCAATTCTAATCTTCTGAGATGTGTACTCCATGAGCTTGTTAAAGACGGATATTGATGGAACAGAATTAACAAAAATTTGGAAAGAAATGGTTAGAATACATCCAACATTTCCAGCAACTCCACCAAGAAGTAATGCAGGCGTAGACCAATTAGGATATATAGTAAATCCAAAAGGAATGAGTGCTAAATCATCAGAGTCTCCACCAGCCAATAGCAAATGTATCAAATGGTGATCAACAGAAGCGTAAATTATATAAGAGCCGGTTGGGTGAGTACTACACTCTTGTAATAATAGCACTCTATCCAGGCTGGTATTTGCACCCTGCAAGAATGAAAGATGTCATTACTTTTCCTTGCATCATTTTAACTTACACATGCACACATACGCACGTACATACACACAAATATATATGTATAATAAATTCACTTAGGAATAATTAAACATTTTAGTTTTTAAAAATAAAAGGAGAAAGTGCTTTTAAAAATTTAAAATTTAATTGCATAGAGAACTATGGCATCATACTCACCTGTAATAAGGAGACACAGCTACCGGATTCATTATCACTAGTTATCTGCATCATTTCTTGGATATTTCCACCATCAAAGAGAATATCCCACTGTAATAAAGAAAATTTCAAAATGGAAAAAGGGTACATGGGGGGACTTATGAACAACAAAAAGGTGAAAAGCAAATAGCTGTATTCTCCTATTTTAACATGGTGGCTTTTCTTAAACTCATTGAGAGATCAAGCATTATGACTTCACAATCACATCACTAAATTTTCTATTGAATTTATATAACATGTAACCAATTGGATTAGAACAAAAATAAAAGCAATACATGCATAATGAACTAGTTTAAGTGATCTAAAGTATACCCGTCTAAAATTATGTGTAAGAGTACTTAATTTTAATATTGATTAATAAGAAAGGATGCCAAAAGTTTTCTAGTAAGTTGATAGAAAGCATTAAATTAAAATATAAAGATTAAAATTAAAATTAAGCTAATCTAAAAAGTAAAAAAAAAAATCAATACAATTAATACATGAGTTCGAGTACCAGTGTCACGAAGGTAGTCGAACACTAACTTTTCAGATATCGAAAGCCCTATGGAAGTTGTAGCACTTAAGGTAATTCCTGAAGACTTTCTGGGATCATTTCCACTCTTTTTTATCATAATCCTTATTTGATCATTCTCATTTTCAATTAGATTCGACCACGCATATGCAGTTGAGGAAGTTACACCGCCATTAAAATCAAGCATTATCTTTTCAGATAGCTTTAGGATGTTCTTTCTTCCTTTTGGACTTATAACCACTACACATTAAAATAAGAAATTATAATTAACTATTATGCTGAACTAATGTGATACTGCTATTTAAAACAATTCAATCACAAGTGTTCGCGATTTTAGTTACAAAAGAGCTTTCATGTGCAATTTATAATTACCAGAATCATTATAAGGAGAGAAATTCATCTGCATTGCAGTTGCAAGATGTTCACATTGTCTAGTCAATGTTGAAATCCATCGAGGAGCTCCAAATGCAAAACCTGACTCAACAAAGGGCTTTCCTAAATACTGAATACTTTCAGCTTGCACTTGTACATGTTCAATCCATATAACCTAATAAAAACACACAAACTTGTTAGTTTACAAACTAATATGAGCATAATCATTTTGTTCTAAGTATTTTTAATCAAAAGCATATATTTTGGAGAAATACTCTTTCATAGCAAGGTCATGTATTTTGTAGTCACCTTGTTAATATGCAGTGATGTTGATAAATTGCCTACTTAAACGACATCACTGAGTATCATAGAGTTGATATATAGTGATTGGTAAGCCACATGGTCCATGAGAAAGGCCACAGATCGACTATGGCTTACCTAAAAATTTACCATAAAGTACGTTGCTATATAGAGTTTTTAAGTAAAGAAATTTCTTGGCAGTTACCTTGGAGCAATTATTTGGTAGCCCTTGAATTATACAACCGGATGGTCTTCTCTGGCACTTTCCTAATGGTCCTGGAGAGAAAGAATTGTTAAAAGAAACATCAACAATCCCCCTTGTACCTTCACCTAGTTGTTTACAACATCTTAGGAATAAGCTCTCCCGAGTTGGAATAGTTGGTGTGAGGGCTTGATATTCAGCTGTCATCTGTAATTCCAATTACATACAAGTCATTTGTTGTTCATGAAAAGAACTATTAAATAATATAGTTTTGGGATACAATGATTGATTAAGTGCTAACAAGATAGAGAACTCTAATACCATTAGCAAAGTTCCATTGCAGCTTCCGGACTCAGACCTTTCTGATATCACCTCTACAACTAAAGCCCTTGAAACAATGTTAGCGAATACAGCTAACCATTTATCCTATAAATCAAAAAGGAAAACAAATAGTTTTTAAATAGTGTTTATAAAATTCAAATCTATCACATTATCAATTTAAGACCAAAAGAAGAAAATATTAATTGCAGTAAAAATACTTACCGTATCCATGAAAATCTTCACTAGATTCACATGATTTATCTTGACCATATCGGTTCCCTTGGATGCTTCAACATTAAATCCAGCTATTTTTTGCCAAACTCCTCTGGTGAACATATCATAGTAAGCACCTTGATTTAGCAGATAGCTCTTATCATCAATGATTGGAATCCATAAAGGATATTCAATTTCAGCCATCCTAATAAGTTCCTCCGTCGCTAAATTCACAAGCATAGTAGCTGTTGTCTTATCAATGATAGTCTGTCCAGATAATGGCCTGATTAATTCTTCCTCAACAACCGTCTCTTTAGTAACATTTTGTTGCCATTCTCTGGATGCGATCATAGCCTCAGGATTAGCAGAGCTACTTGGACCAATTGAAAAGAAACCAACATTGTTATTGGCAAATTTCTCGCCAGCATATTTGGCCATTAGATCTGTCAAACGGGCAATCTGGAAAAGAAAACAAAATTCAAGTATTAGTAATAATTGACAAATGCTCAAAAAAAAAGAAGTAATGATGGATAAATGCTTAAGTTAAGAAATTTGACAAATTAGTAGAATTTTAGTACTTTTTCTTTAAGCCAAATATTCTCCACCCTCAACTAATATTGATCAAGAGAATCATTACTTGTAGCTTGAGAGTTAGCACAAGTCAAACAACAAGCATTGATAAGAGTTGTTTTAAACTTTATGTTCTCCTCACGAAGCTTTTCATTCTCAAGCTTGAGATGTGCATTTCTCGCACGTTTTGTGTGTGCCTACAAGAAACCTTAAAGTCATCAACGTTCACAACAAGAAAATTTTCACTGACTATAGTGTGACAAAGGTTTTCTTTTTTGTCGAAATGATAGGATAATTTCATTATAGTGAAGAATTTACATATGCAAGCAACGGCTTGAGAGGACTGTACATTAAGTGTTCAAAGACACTGAGGAAAGTTCCTTTCCTCATCCAAAATAATGCCTAAGGCATCAACACTTAGTTTTCTACTATCTTCCATATTTTCTTCCCTAACCACACGAAAGGAGCACATGCAAAAGAAACTCTGCATGTTAGTGATATCTTTCAGCAAAATGGCCATTCTACTGTCCGAGGGTCTCCGTTGAGTTATTTGTCTCATCAACTCCTTGTTATGTGAGTTAAGTTGGACTTTACTCCACTGATATTGTGCAACTTTGCATAAGACCAGTTTGATTGCCACTGCGTCATCCTGGACTTTGTTCCCTAAACTTCTCTCTTTCAAAGCCCATTCTGCAATTCTAGTGTTTGGAGTTATCCTAGCGGTGACACTGATACCAAGTGAGGTCTGTCCTTTCTGCGTAGTCGTTGCCACTTCCAAGACTATGGTTCCTTCAGCTTCTTGGCCCTGACTTTGCTGTACATGCATGTATGTTGTTTCTTCTGTGCTCTTCCTTCTCTTAGAGTTCTCCATTTCTTCCTGTTCCAACCATTCTTTATGAGCTCTTTCAACTATTCTAACTGGTGAGGATCTGTTAGAGCTCTCAAATTCATTTTTTTTCTATATTTCCACACATGCCACAAAATATTAGCAGTCAAATCAATATGTTGCATTCCTTTCGATTTTTTCCTTGCCTTTGAAATTCTGAGCCACCATCTTTTAATGTCTCCCTGCTGGTCTTTAGCCCCATCCTATTGAATAGGAGCAGCCTTCCATATGTCCACAGTGTAAGGGCAATTTAGCAGTAGGTGTTCGATCGTTTCCTATTATTCCACACATGTTCTGCACATTGGATCACCAACTCCTGTTTTTTTGCACACTGCTTCTCTTACAGGCAATGCTCTTTTTAAACACTTCCAAATGAAAATCTTAATTTTGTGTTTGATATTGAGCTTCCATAACGTGTGCCACATCTGTTTAACTTGTTGGCTCTCATCTGTGTAACTTGTGCCAGCTTCATTAGTTTTGCATTTCCTTGCACTACTGTTTTCCTCCATTAGGATGTTATAGCCTGAGCTGACTGTATCAGTTCCTCCTGCCTGTGGTTGCCAAAAATAACTGTCTTCCCTCCCTATCAAGCTTATAAGAATACTTAGAATCCTCTCAGTATCATCCCTGTTGAAAGACCTTTTGTGACAGATTAGTTCATTCACCATCTTCAGCTCATAGTTAATAGGTCTACTAGGAGTACTAGTCTACTAGAAAATGATGTTCTTATTTCACCTTTTGTGACAGATTAGTTCATTCACCATCTTCAGCTCATAGTTAATAGGTCTACTAGAAGTTGGTTTACCTGTGCTTGACCTTGGTATCCATTTATGATCCCAAACACTGGTACTCCTCCCATTTCCTATTCTCCTGATCAGATCTTTATCAATTAAGCTCCTTACTCCCATTAATCCTTGCCAGATCCAAGAGGCATCCTGGGGCGTTTTGCAATTTAAAATGGACTCCTTGGGGAAATATTTAGCTTTCAGTACCTTGCTGACTAGGAGATTTGGCTTGGTGAGAATCCTCCAAACCTGCTTCCCTAACAGTGCCTGATTGAAGGCTTCAAGGTCCTTAAACCCCAACCCTCATTCACTTCTCATTATTGCCATTCTTCCTCAGGAAATCCAATGCATTTTGTTCTTACCATTTGTTTCCCCCCACTAGAAGTTGGCCATCAGTGCACTAATGTCTTTGCAAAGTTTCCTTGGTAACTTAAAGCAAGACATGGCATACATTGGCATGGCCATTGAAACTGCTTTCAACATTACCTCTTTCCTTGCTGTGCTAAGGAACTTGTTTTTCCAGTCCTGCAGCTTCCTTTTTATGTTTTCTCTTACAAAGTCAAAAATCTGATCCTTAGTTCTTGAGATCACCATTGGAAGACCCAACTATTTCCCTTGTTTTGCTTCAACCATCCCTCCCAGTGCATATCTCTTCCCTTTGCTCACAGTACATGTTCATACTAAAAAAGACTGCAGATTTGTCAAGGTTGATCAGTTGTCCTGAAGCTGCTTCATAGATTTTGAGGACTTTCATGATTTCAGTGGCCTATTGCTTGTTATCTTTGCAGAAAATGAGGGAGTCGTTTGCAAAGAAAAGATGAGTAATAATAGGGTCTTGCCTGCTGATTTTTAGTCCTTTGATCCTGCTACTTTCTTCAGCTTTCCTCAGCAGGTTAGAGAAACCTTATGAGCAGATTAAGAATAAATAAGGAAACAAGGGATCTCCCTGGCGTATTCCCCTTCCTGGTGACACAAAACCTTTAATTTCTCCAGTGCAGTTGAAAGAATAGGCTATAGTCTTCATGCAGCTGGTGATCCAGTTAATCCATTCTGTACAAAATCCCACACTTTTCATCATTGCCTGCAAAAAATTCCGCTCCACCCTATCATAAGCTTTGGCTATATCTAACTTGATTGCCATATAATCATCTTTCTCTTGTCTTTTGTTTTTGAGGTAGTGCATGTACTCATAAGCTATAATCACATTATCCAATATCTGCTTATCTGGAATGAAAGCAGATTGAGTTTTGCTTATGCATTTATCCAGGACAGATTTCAGTCGATTGGCCAGGATTTTAGAAATGATTTTGTATAGCACACTGCAAAGGCTGATAGGTTTATAGTTTTTCAAACTGGTTGGGTTCAGGATTTTGGGAATCAGAGAGATGACAGTATGGTTGATAGATTTAAGCATGAAACTTGAGCTAAAGAAAGCTTTGATTGCTGGGATAACATCACCCTTAATGATGTTCCAGAACCTTTGAAAAAGCAAAGGTAACATCCCATCTTGTCCTAGAGCTTTTTCAGGATGCATCGAGAAAAGTGCAGCATAAATTTCATCCTCCTCCACTATTTTAGTAAGCTTTTCATTCATCTCCTGAGTTATGGAGTGTGGAATACCCTCTAGAATTTCTGACATATCACTCCTCCCTCCACTATTAAACAATTCCCTAAAGAACTCAGAAATTTCAGCCGCTACTTCATTCTCATTCTCTGTCCAAGAGCCATCCTCCCTTTGCAATTTCCTAATCCTATTGTTCACTCTCCTCCCCTTAACATAGGTGTGAAAATACTTGGTATTTTTATCACCATCTCTTAACCAACTAATTCTTGCTTTTTGACTCTAGAAATTTTCTTCCTCCTTGTAGGCTGATTTCAACTGATATTTGATTTCTGCATCTAAGTCCTTGACTCTCTCCAATTCTTTCTTCAGGTCAGAGATTCTACTCTTAGAATTTGTCTGGAATGAATTCCTCCATTTCAGAAGTTCAATTCTATAGTTTTTGATCTTCTTAGTAATTCTGAACATTTTAGATCCTTGTTCTACCTTTTGCCAGGCTTTCTCTACCACCTGTTGAACCCTTTCCCTTTGAAGTCATCTCTTATCAAAATAAAACCTTTTTTTTTCTTATCTGAGGCTGTGTCTGGCAATAGCATACAGTGATCAGAAGCAAATGTATCAATGTGCTGACATCTTGCCTTTTCAAAATCTTGGAACCATTCAAAATTGCATAAACACCTGTCTAACCTTTGTCTTACCTGTCCTTCATTATCCCAATGATTGCTCCACGTCCAAGATTGTCCTTCAAAGTCAATATCTATCAAACTATTCTGGTCCATGAAGTCTTTAAAGTCCTTAAAGCTCATCTCCTCTCTAACTACTCCTCCCCATTTTTCTTCATTGGATAGAATATCATTAAAGTCTCTAGCAATCATAAATCTAGTTTCCCACAACCTTTTCCTATCACTCAGGACCCTCCATTGTTCCTTCCTGATCAGAGGCTCACAGCTAGCATAAACTCCAACAAACCACCAGACAATCTGAGTGTCATTGTCTTCTATTTTAGCTTCAATGGTAAATGTTGTTCTGTGTACCTCCAATATCTGTGTTTCTTTTGTCCAAAACAAGGCCATTCTACCTGCCTTATTCATAGCTTCTACTACCACGTTACTATCAAACCTGAGACTCGAGCAACTCTATCTATGGCTTGTTTCCTATTTTTTGTCTCACTTAAGAAAATCAGATTTGGAGAGGAAAGGTTGTTCACTTCCCTCAGATAGGGAACTGTCAAGGGGCTCCCCACTCCTTGACAGTTCCACACCAAGACTCTCATTTTTCTTGGGAGATCCCATTAAGGAAGGACCCCACCTCCTCTCCACTCATCTCAGAGGAATACAATTCGTCCATAGGTTTGGTCTTTTTCCATTGCACCAAACCTTTGTTTACCTCCTCAATCTCTTCATCTCTAATCAGTACATTCCTCTTACCAATATTTAATTGGCTCACTTCATTCCCATTTATTTCCTTCAAAGGCCTTCTGGTTTTAGTTGGGGACTTCAACCTTCTAAATATCCTTTTGGTTTGCTTATCTATAGCTTCCTGAACCTTCCTAGTCCTTTGGGATTTTTGTTGGATCACTAACTCCCCTACAGTAACCACTCTCACTCTATTTTCTCGATTCTCCTCTTGCAAGTCTAAACCTCTGTCCTCCTCCATTTCTTCCACCTCAGTTGGGGATTTGTTTCACTTCCTCAGCCTGTATCACTAGAGAGAGATCTAGCTTCCTCTTATCTAGGCACAAGGAACCCTTACTGCATCCTTGTGCAGATTCCTTATCTCCGAGTTCAATTGGTGGCTCTCCCAAACCTTGTTCAATCCTCATATCCTCCATTTCCTTCATCGGGTCCTGGTTGTTTTTTCCTTCCTTATCAGTGGTCTTAAGAGTTTCCAACAATCTTTCATTTATTTGAGTCCTGATTCTCTCCTGCTCTACCATTTCTCTATTCTAGAATTTTCAGTATCTTTTGTCACTTGACAGATCAGTCCTAACTGGTTTTTTTGTGGGAAATTTTTATTATTTTCTGCTCTCATCCAAGGCCCATACTGGTTTTCTAAGATGCTTCCCACTATGGTTCTCTTCTCTTTGCAGGATCTTTCACTGTACCCTACTATCCCTCAGTTGTAGTAAAAATCTGGGCATCTTTCATACTTAAATGCCACCCACTTCATAAATCCTGCTAATTTTACCATTGTTCCTCTTAGCAGAGGCTTGGACAAGTTTGTTAAGGCTAGAATTTTCAAATGTCTACCCTCTTTGCCCCCTGACTGAGGGATAACCATGTCTTTAACTTCTTTGAACACTGCCCCAATCTTTCTTCCTACCTCTTTAGATAGCCAGTGTACTGGCAGATTCCAGTACTGCACCCATAAAGGTGTGTTCACAAAAGCTTTATAATTTTCTTCTATTCCTTCTGACGACCTGTTCAACATTAACATTTGATTATCTATCATCCAAGGGCCACCTTCAGCAATTCTAACTTTGTCATCAGGGTTAGGGATGTTAAATTGAAACAAATTGGTTTCCAGCTCCATCACTGTCGAAATTTATTATGGAATGTATAAAATATAGTTAGTTAATTACCTCATTTTGCATACGCTTATTTTGGAACCAGTACTTCACTTGCTTTGGATCCAATCCTAAGTCACGGGCAAGTTGTACCCTTTGTGGTTTCTTCGGCTTAGGACACTGTTTGAAAAACCTAAAAATTCGAGAAAAAAGAATGGGTTTAGACACACAAAAAATGCTAAATTTTGTTGAATGTTTCTATACTTCAGGTCAAGAATTATGTAGCAATTGGTAAATTTAAGAATTTTCAAGAGCTTACTCTTCCATTTCATGAATTTGTTGAGGGATGTGGCGATGGTAACCTTTTCTCTTATGGCCATCTTGGTTATCTTCGCCCGATTTGTGGGCATCTTCATCGTCCGGAATGCCATGATCAGATGCATATGACATCACATCAGCCGGGAGAATATTATTATTTCCAGGATTAGCTTGAAAAGATTAGCAAAAGATGTTAAGATTAAAATCTTGATTCTTTTGATATATAAATGAATCACATGATTGATTCTTACAATAATTAAATATGTTTGAAAAAGAAAATAAGAGTAATGGTTTAAAAAATTAGAACTAAAAGTAATTTCCAATACCTTATTTTGATTGACTACAAATTAGATTTATATGTCTTTGTTTGTTCAAAGTACATAGATGTTAAGTCTGATATATATGGAATGACTTAATAAATGTTTGTGAATTATTCACCAAATTTTGTACATTCTAAAGTATCCTATGTTTCGTTGGCAATAGTCCCAAGCTGAATTGCAAGAAATGGATTAAGATGGAGCTGACCAAAATTTAGCACCACTTTTGTTCCTCAGTTATATTAATACCTTTTTCCAAGTTTCTTATTAACTTAAGAAATTATAAATTTCAAGTTTTCAATTGAATACTTTAGAGTGATAAAATTATATGATACTTATCAAAATTTTTGAATGATGTTGTAGAAGTAATGATGGCTAAAAAATCTAACAAAATTTTTTTTGGCCTTCTTATCTATTACATATACCAAAAAACTAAAGATTGAAAGACAAAGCAATGATTTCCTTTTTTCCATATGAAACTCTATAAGATTTTTCTTTCTATAAATAGGCAAGACATTAATTATGCTACTAACATTTAAAAGATGAAAAAACTTTTTTTTTTTTTTTAAAAAAGCTAAAGAAATGAACCACTACTAAAAATGACGGAAACATGAAGTGATATTCAATGGAGTTTTTGATGAAATGAAACTGAAAAATGTTTTCTAGAGTTGACCTGTCCAGCAATAATCCCAGAAGAAGATGCTAATTGTCTCATTTCCTTCAATGACCACCGGATGTTGTCCAATCATAATTGTTCTCGTTATTTCAAACTCACAAAAGCCTACAAAATCCTGTACAAATAGATAATTGTGTTAGGAATTGGTTAATTGTGATTATTAGTTTTCTTATCATTTTTTAACTTTTACAGTACAACTCTTATCCATATATTTTTTTCCTTTTGTTTTAGTTTTTTGTAATCACAAATGATAAGAGAAATCTTACTTGGATGAGTTTATTAGATAACAATAGCACATCCTCAATTTTTTGCTTTCTATGGAAAATAATATGTGTTTTCCTAGAGTTCTAGCATCAATTGACTAGAAAAATAAGCCAAAGTTCAACGCTAGAGGTAATAAAGTTTTTTTTTTAAGTGTAAGTGGGAGGTCACGAATTCCGGACCTCTTATTTACACTCTCTTCTCTCCTACCATCCAATCTATTCATTTCCCCTAGAGTTAGAGTTAATAAAGTTCAATGTATAAACTAGATGTATAAACAAGTCACCAGGCAAGAAAAAAAATGATAAGTGCATATCAAAGCATATCAAAGATCTCCATCCCTATGAGTAAGGTAGTTTTCTCTTCACTATATCAAGGTATAAATGGATTTTGATATACAATCACAAAAATGTCTCTTTCAAGAAACTATCAAATCTAGAAGAATATAGTGTCTTTAACCCTTTTTCTGTGAATGCTAAAAAAATTGCTTAAGAATAGCCGCTTTTTGGGCAAAAATTTTCACAATCCTTTTATGCAAAGAGTGATGCTAGAGAGAGATTACAATATATACGAATTTGAACAAAGAAAGAATTGGAGGATAGAGCACGGATCAAACCTGAAGGGAAGAACACTACTACAAAAATGTCCTTTTATGACATTTAAAAGCGTCATTATAGCTCGATGTAATGACGTCTGATCTATAATGACGCTCTACTAGAAACGTCGTCCATTCTAGCGTCACTATAAGTTTTATGACAGTTATCACGAGTCCTAATTTATAGTTCTATTGGCATTTATAAAGGTCATTATTTGTCGTTTTAATAACACTTTCAAATGACAAGAAATGCTAGAGAACAGTTAAGGTTATATGAATCTAAAGTGATACTCTTAACTGTCATATATTGGATCTATCTTGACGCTTCTATTATGTAAGTACAATAAGATATTATGACACATTTGTAGTATAAGTAGAATGAAATATTATGACACTTTTATGGTGTAACTAGATTAGGTTGTTCTGACACTTGTTAACATGAAATTTTGTGAATTTTATGAACCGCAAAAATCGAAGTTGTGACACTTTTAAGTGTCAATACATCATATTGCAATAGCCTTGTATACCATCCGGATTTTTATACCCAAAAGCAGAAATCACATTTCATCCTGCCTGCACAATGTAGATTCTAATTTTTGGAATAATAAAGTTATTAGTACCACCTTATAAAGGAAAACCAAAGTGATTTACGTTTTCATAGTAATTAGTGCAATACAATCAGCCAAACTGGTGCAAAAGTACATCATCCAAGTAACTTAAATGGCTGCTATGTCAACAAATTACATGCTAATTCAGAGATTTTTCCACAGTTATGAGTATTGCAATAGCATTGGCAATACATATCAAAGAAGCAATAGTTCAACAAGAACTCAACAAAAAACGCATTGACAATATCTTCAAAAAGTAGCCATTTGACCCAAGGATCCTTTAGTTTTTTTTAAGATTCACCTACAAGTGTCATAAACCAAGAAATAGAAGTTACAAATCACATCTACAGCTCTTCTTTTACAGTTTTAATGTTAGAAAATAAATAAAAACTAAGTTAAACAAATGATAAAGATAAGATAAAAAGATTACTAGGTTTATTGGCCAAGCAATAGCTACTCCAATCTTGTGAAAATTATGGTATGGCTTCATTAGCTCTTCATCATTCTCCACAAGCATATGCACATGGATTTCGCACCAATGTGATCCCAACGGCGTGTCACCAACTTCAGCAGTTGGATCCAAATTTCTAACCACTCCAACAGCACAAATATTGTTCGAATCAACCATGCTTCTTATTGTAACTTTATCCCCAACCTTGAAAACAAATTTTATAAAGCATATAACCACATATGAGAGAGCAAGTCTTGAACAGATATTCAATACATAGTACCACAAGAACCAACACAAAATGACAGCCACGACAAGTACCAAAACCAAAGTGCAATCCATTACAATCAATAATGATATCCAAAACAAGAATCTCAACAATTAAGTAACCTATAGCAATTACGAACATGTTCATGAAAACCATTTGTGAACGCAACATCTAAAGAAAGTCATAATTGAACTGTTTATTACCTTTATCGACCGAAGAATAGCATTTGATGACTGTGAAGTAGATCTTTGCTGAGATGGTGAACTTTATTAAATTGTAGAATTTTTCTGCATCAATATTCGGATGTTCTATTTCTAATCTTTCTCCCATATCTAGGTCCTAGTTTAGAACTCCTAATGCATCTTGTAACAACCCCTGCATATCATCTATGGGATTGAATGGTGGAACTTCATTTGATGAGCCATGTGAAGATGTATGATGCAAATTCGAAGATAGCTCTCCATGAGCTAACCATTGAGTAGATCCCTTAATAAACCCTTTCCATATCAAGTGTGATTTGGCCTGCTCTCTCGTGACAAATACCCCATTCCCACACCTAATGCATGGGCATAAAATCATCTCCCCTATACTTCCATTCGTAAATGCCAAAAAAGAAAATCTTCTAAACCAGCTTTATACTCATCACTGATCGTGACATACTTATCCATCTTTTATCCATGTTCACATAGATTATAATTATAAAAAAAAGCTTCATTAGCATCTACAAGATAATTCTATCTAAACTATTACTGATTTTTTCATGAAACATTTACTTAGATAAGAAAACTAATTTCAACGAGATTAATAGAAGACACAAATCACTCATGGAATATTACAACAGTAAAGCTACCAATAGGAAGCTTTTTAAAAGAATTTTACCAACCCAAAAAATGCTGTTTTTAAAGCAATTTACTGTCTAAGCTTATCAAACTTCAAAACAAATCAATTTGATTAAGTGAGACAGCAAGAATCAAGAAAATATTGCAGCCTATAAAGCCTATCACATTTTCACTTCCAGTATTGCAGCCTATAAAGCCTATTGCATTTCCACTTCTTGTCTTTTAAAATTTCAATATTCTCACAATCTCTGCTATTCTCTGCTTCAAACACCAACAAAGTCATGCCATTACTACCAGAAGATAGAAAAATAGAAAATAAATACTACTGCTGCTATTACTAATGCTATATTTTGACTACCCAGTCACAAAGACGGGAATGGAATATCCAGGTATTCTAGACTTTTGAGTAATAAGAACTAATCCAAAAGTATCAAAACAGAATGATATCAAAGGAAAGACAACAAAAGTTCAATTCCAGATTATAAGACACAAACTATCGAACTGATGGTAGGCACAAAAGAATAACAGTCTAGGGAATTCAAAATTAGTCCAATAATGTAGCCAATATCAAATTGAGATAGAGAACTTGGACAAAATATTAGAAACCCAACTAATCAGCAATAGAAGTTCTATCCAATTGAAAATAACCGCCACGAACTTTAATGTATTGGTAACCTAAGAGTAACAAAAACTTAATGTATAATTTTGGTTACCAACAACTCCAATTTCCTCCAAGTGGAAAGGGAATCAACGATCAGTACTCGCTTAGATGGAATCGAAGATGATGGCTGCTACAAACTTGAAACTGCATTGATGGAATAAACTTGACTTAGTCCCCACTTGATATATGCTATGTATGTAAGATGCACTTTGCATTAGAATCCTACGGGTAGAGCATTCTTTATCAAGTTCAATACCAATAATGCAAATGTTAACTAGTCAAAACCCAGGTTGACACCTCAACAAGTAGCTACTTGCACATTTTCCAGAGGGTAGAAATCAAGTGCTATTGTGGCATTAATAAAAGACTACAGGTTCTAATTAAGTTTTACACTGACAACAAGACCATAGTACCATAAAATTTTAAGATTTGGGGTGTCTAGATAAATTTGAATTCTAAGGTTTTCATAAATTATTATATGTTTAGATGTAGGCTTGGCATAAGTAATAACCAATTAAGAAGCTCATAATCTAACAAAATTACATAATGGCCCCGTTTGGAAGGTGAGTTTTTTGAGTGTTTGTATAAAACTTTACTGTAGATCACTGTAGAAGTTGTAGAAAAACTTTTTGTGATATGAAAAAACATTTTTTTCCTTTTCATTTTCTTTCTTTCTTTTTTCTTTTCCTTTCTCCCTTCCCGCTTCTTCTCCCTTCCCGCTTCTTCTCCCTTCCCCTTCCCTGTTCCCTCTCCCGAAACCAATGAAGCAGCAACTTGCAGTGCTTTTTTTTTTGTTGCTTTTTTTCTACTTTGACATCTAATTGTTCTATGAAAGTCCTTAAAGCCTCTGGAAGTGGTTCGCCATTTCTCAAGTGCTGGCAAATCTCATAAATCAATGACCGGCCATGATCAATTGAAGCACTTTGGCTGGCTCTGTCATGGAGAACAAAAAACTGTGAAGGAACTTTTCTGCAACCCAGATTAAAGAAAGCAGAAGGCGTAATTTCCTCAACTTGAAGAAAAAATAAGGCGTGATTCCTCCGCTTGAAGGGTCCTGCCCGCTACCCCTTATTCTCCCTCTCCCCCTCTCCTCCTGTATCTCCCTCTTCTCTCTCCCCCGCCACCCCTCTTCTCTGCTCTCTCCTTCCCCTTCCCTCACCGCCGCTTCAAAACCTGCCGGCAATTAGTGCAGCAACAAACTATTTCCTTTTCAATTTTCCCTCTCCCTCTCTTCCCCTCTCCTCTACCGCATCAATTCTCCCAATGTCCGACGGCGATGACTCCCTCCTCCGCAAGGCATTAGCCGACAAGCTGGCTACCATCCAAGCCCAAGCCAACACTGTTCGCCAATGGAAGGCCTCTGGAGCTTCCAAGTCCGATATCAACGCCGCCGTCCAATCCCTCAATGCCTTGAAACTAGATAAGGCTTTCCTCGAGACCCAGCTCCTCCAAAATCAGGCAAAGGGGGAGGATGGTAAGGGAAGATGAGGGGGATAGGGAAAAAGAAAAAAAGAAGAAGACCGACACTGGAAGAGGTGATCGGCGCCGAAATCGGCGGCTAGGTGGTGGCCAGCGACGAGGTGGTGGTTGGGGTGGGGGAGGAAGAAGAAGAAAAGGGGAAGGGAATTTTTTTTTTTTTGTGTTTTGGGTATTTTGAAGTGTGTAAGTAAAAAATTTTGAGAAGTTTTTTTAAGTTACTGTAGCGAAAGTTGGTAAAAAACCAGTATAATACAAATTTAGGTAAAAACTTAACTTCCAAACAGGCCAAATATCATTTTATTACCATTTCAAATGTGTTCACGAACTAAGTAGGAACCTTCCACAGAAAATGCACAAGGATTCTATACTTAAATAGACTTTTCATAGACCCATTTCTTATGTTGTATAAACAAATTGAACTAATAAGAACTCTTTAATCTTAAACAAAGATATCAAATTGGTAATTGCTAAAAACCAAATCAACTACTAAGCTTCTTGGTAAACCCACTAGACACACTTAAAGACATCATTAGCAAGAAACCTGGCTCCTTTGCAAATGTATAAGGATTGCATACATGAACAGATTTTTCATTGACCCATTTCTTTATATTGTGTAAACAAATAGAACTAACAATAATTCTTCAATCTAAAACAAAGATATCAATATTGGTATCGACAATTGCTAAAAACCAAATAACTACTATGTTTCTAGGCAAATCCACTAGCCACACTTATAGTCTTTATTAGCATTTAGCAAATTACCAAATGAGAAAGCGTTGTAGAATCAGCACATATTTAACATACATTTCAACCAAAAAATTCTCAAAAAGCTTGCAAATGGAATACCTAGCAAATAACCTTAGCCCCCTTTTTCCTCATCTCAGAATCAAATTTAATTTACTAATAATCAGTTTTTATTTGAGAGGAACACAATAGAAATTTTAAAAAAAAAGCAAATAAAAATCAGAAACATGAGGATGCCAATTCATTGTAACATGCACTTACATATTAGGGATGGGTGGGAAAGCATTAATAGTGAGACCGTCGGAAAGTGAAGGTGGAGCGATACACAAAGAGGACCAGAAAATTCTCACAAATATTTGGTCCTTTGTAATGAAGAAAGAGAATTGAGATGATGAAGCCAGGTTCAGAGTAAAGGATAGCAAATTTTTGCAATTGAAAGGGAAAATTTTAGCCCATTCTAATCGCTAGAAAAAGGGGAAGCTAGGTTAGATTAACAGAGAAGAGTGGGAGAGGAATAAAACCAATTAAAATTTTTGTTATAGGGGGCAAAAAGAGTAGCACCCAAATTTACTACGAGTTGGGTGATGATTTGTAGTACGTCACTTGGCCAAGTAAGGCACCGCCTGGGCACCCCCTCCGTCACCCACCTCACTCCTGCCCCGTTTCCCACGCAGTCCCCGGAGAAGAAATAAAGCAATAAAAAAAAACTATCAATTTTGTTTAAAATGTATAGGTTACCTGGTAGTAATCCTCCTTCAGATGTTGTTGTAAGTAGGAGAACAAGTCCTGAGACTTGTTGGCGATTTCCAATGAACACCGTGGCTCCACCGTTGCACTTCGGGCTTGATAGATCTCAAATCTAATTGGTTTGCTAAAAACCCAGATACCAATTCCCGTTCAAACTCCATGCTAAAAACTCCATGCCGTTGTTGATTATGCTACCTTCTTAAAAGTTTACATGTTTGTCTTCAAATTGGAGAGAATTAACAATCGGGTGGAAGAAAGAGAAAGAAACAAGGGATTCAGTTGTGAGAGGGGTGAAGGATTTTGGTTTTTTATAGAGAGAGTTAACGTGATTGAAGGTTTTAGGAGAGAGAACTAGGATGAACAAAGAGTAAAGTTTATTGGATTCATTGGACTAATTAGAATTTTTCCCAAAAAAAATGGCGCTGAAGTGTAGCGCCATTCTCTTTCCCGTTTTTGTTTTTTACTTTTCACTTCTATTTGGACAAGTTAGAGTGATACGACGTCGTACTCGTCATTTTTTTTGTCACTTTAATGACGTTCCCTACTGCATGTTACATTAACTTTCTGTTATGACACTTTTAGGAAAATGTCATATTAAGTGTGTAACTAAAGGTCATTTTTGTAGTAGTGAAAGCAAGGTGGAAGTTGAGCACAAATCAAACCTTAGCTAGCTAGCTGAATGTGACGACCCTACCTTCCCCCTAGGGCGTACCCAAGGGTTTGGTGGGCCGCCTGCCCAACTCTTGCCAGGACTCACTCACTCACTCAATCAACTCTCAAGATTAATCATTTAAGTCTCCAAAATAACATTTAAGTTCTACAATTCAACCAAAATGTAAACTTATTTACAACCCAAAAGCCAAATGTATGATACAACATCAAATGTCAATATACATCCTATCAACCAAAAGTATAAGTACAAAAGGATTATACACTCTAGTTCACACTTAATTGTTTCGGACCTCCATTCCTGTAAGGAAAACAAAAAAACCTAAAGGAATGAGTTAAAAACCTAGTAAGGTTCCTAAACAAACAATCGGGTAGAGAAACCATAGAAATATGGCATTTATCAGTTTGAACACTTTGCACAATAATATCCAGCCATTCAAGAAATAAACATTAAATCATTGGAAGGATACGTGCTCACTTGGAGCCATTCATTCAAATAATTCATTCATTCATTTGCCAACCATTTTCCTTATCCCTCCACCATTAGAAAACATTTGCAAGTGAAAATTCCTTCAGTGTTTTTGTCACTCATTCATTGATATCATTGCATTGAATCTACTGGCCAGTTCTCTACCAGACTTTGCGGTAATACTCAAGTATACCAAACATTGTTCCAGGGTCACCAGTCGCCCGACTGAATCCACTTCTGTCTCGAGTCGAACTGGCAACAAAGGGCAAGGGTCCAGTTCAACCAAAAGGCTTACATTCATGCACAAGTAGCATTTAATCATTGAAAATTCACTTTTACTTGGGTCGAGTGCGATAAAGTACACACTCACCTATCGAAAATTCATTAGCAATAATTGGAAAGTATTTAACATTCTAGCAATATTCACAACATTTCACTTAGTCATTTAAAGCATACTCATGCAAGGAACACTCATCAGTTTAAGCAAAATAACGTCAAAGTTTCCTTCCAGATTATGCCCTTGATCACCGACAAACTCTAAGAATAACCAAGAGAAAAATATTATGATTCAACTATCCAAAATTTAGGTGAACTAAAGAAAATCCAAGTAACTACTAGTGTAAAGATGCAAATATGATTTTGGAGTGAAAGAAACAAGGTAATGCACCTCTTTAGGTTAGAATATTCACTCCAACTCAACATACAATTGTTGTTTAAGGTTTTAGCAAGTGAAGTCAACAAGAGTGTATCCAAAAGACTACCACACTAAAGACTTGGAGGCTAAAAGATAGCAAGGTGCAAAGCTGCCATCCAAACCAGAATTTTTCGCAGCCACGAAACAAGTACAATCATGAGGTTTTCACCTCCCAATCTCCGTAGTTTTCACTCAAATCCCCGCACAAAAGTCTTAACCAAGGTTTGGAACAAATTTTGGCCAAAATCAATTATGAAAAGATTAGAAAACAACAAGGTAATAGACTTCGATATCACTTGGCCAACAAGTGAAATTTCAGCCAGCAAATTGAAGGAAAATTCTTCCATTTCAACCAAAATTCAACACATAAGTAAAGCTTATAGGTTTACCAAGCATCTTAAGCAAAGTTATCACAAAACCAACCCAAACTTGAAGGAAACAAGCGGCCCCAAAATTTGGACAACACCTCCCCTTAGTTTCTTTACTTTTCCATCCAAACTTAACACCACATCTTATCTCAATTCTACCTCAATCGCAGCCACAAATCATAAGCTATCAAATACACTTAATTAAAGCCACAACACCCTCCAAATATAGCCAATTTATACTCAAGAACCAACCACAATCAAGCTAAATTTTGGAAACGCTAAGCTGAAATTTTCACATACAAGCTGGAATTTTCTTTAAGCAAGCCAAACTAGCATATAAAAACTAGATATTTCACATAGCAAAGCTATCAACTCATGGCCAAGCTCAAGCATCAAATAAGGGCAGAAATTTCATCATAAAAGCTGGGTTTTTCCATATCACCAATTCAAACCATGAAATTTCTCATAAAACTACCAAAATTACAACCCTAGACCACTAGTTTGCAAATATTTGAAGTAGAGGAAAGTTTCTTGCCATAATACCTTAGAACCCTATTCAAAGAGGCTGCAAAGACCTTTCTCTTCCCAAATCACTCCACCAAAACCTTTAAACTTCCTTAGAGATCAACTTTTATGGTGTAGTTTGCAAGATTAACGGTTGAAACTCAAGATTCAAGCAAGAAATTGAGGTTGAAGATGAAGCTTCTCTCTTGTTTTTCCCTCTCCAAGGTTCGGCCAAGCAAGGAGCAAAATGGAGAAATTTTGGGTCAAATTTGGTTTAGTAAAGGTTAAGAAAGTCTTGAGTCAAAGTTCAACTTCCAACGGTTTCGCGACACTTGGCTCTCCTAGGTTTATTCTCATCTCTTTGTCTTCCAAGGCTAAACTATCTAGCGAACCTCTAATTATCTCTTAGCACCTTATAAAATAATATCCCTTCATGCAAAACTCCACCTAGTTTTCAAAAATTTATCGCACTTACCGCATTAGCAGGTCCCACTTCCATAATGCGGTTCAAACTTAACATGTACTAACTTATACAAGAAAAATGGTTTAAAACCTTAATTCTCTTATAAAAATATCAAGGAAATTAAGGCAATAAGTTAAAGTAAAGAAAATGTAATCGAAGAAATAAAATAAAGTAGAGAAATTTTTCCGGGTCCTTACACTGAAACTATCTAGAGAGGGGGTGTCAAGCACAATATATAAAGTGAAATTACTGTAACCCAAACAAACTGAAGGAAAAAGACAAGTCAAACAGGTGAGTGTGTAGAAAGGATGAATGGATAATAAATAAATTGAAATTACAACAATCCCAACAAACAAAAGGAAAGAGGAAAGTCAAGAAGGATGCAGTAATTAAGTGCCCAGAAGATAACTATGAAATATACGTAATGAACACACCAAATCATCCAATGTTTGTACAAGCCAAGGACCATAAAGCTTATTAAGTCCTACTTGGTACATAAGCTAATCTTAAATAGAAATTCTCTATGATATTATCTAGTAATTAATGGATAAGTGAACAAGTTAAACATCTTTTGCTTAGATTTGCAAACTTTTCTTGTTTCACCTCTAGTACCTTTCCTTTCTTCACCTTATTTACCCTGCTTAATTTCTTTCTCCTTTTATATTTTAGCTCTGAACAATTATACATTTATGTTGGCCCATAGTTACCAAGTCACATTATGCAAGAGAAATCACAAAGAAAGATGAGGTGTATATTCAATTTAATGATTGTTTTAAGATCACTTATTATTTGTCTACCACTGATTTTTGATTGGCAAAGACGATGAACGATGGCATTTACCTCCTTTTACAGCAAAGTTACATTAACATTCCAGTTTATAACTAATTCTATTATACGTTGATATATCATTTTGGAGTCTCTAATACTAAAAGTTGAAAAAGAAAAGGTTGTAAGATTGTTTAATGCAGAAGCTGGTAATTCCAATAGGTCACTGATAATGATAAAGCAAAAATTTAGAGTAGAAAATTTTAAATGTTTTTTGGACAGTTAATCAATTTTTTGACACTTTTTTCTTTTCCTATGAAAATTTGAAGAAAAGTTTGCAGAAAGCAAAACTGGATGTGCACTATCAAAGAGCCATAAAGCTGCAATGAAACATCTAAGGAAACAAAAAAAAAAAAAAAAAAAAAAAAAAGAAGGTATAAAAAGTGGTGCTAAAGAGAAAAACAACAATTGCCAGTCGGCATTCATGCCAAAGAACAGAAACTTCACTCTTAAATTTTTCTTTCCAATTCTCACTACTGTTAGGCGTCACCTCTTTGAGTTAACATAAAAACACAAACGCTTACATAGAGGACGACAAAATCAGTCAACTCTCTCATATTGATATATATCCAACTATCAGATAAAAATTACGTATAAGGATGAGAAAAAATTACAAGAAAATCACTTTGGATAAATGCATGCAAACAATGTGTTGGCAAAATGGAAAAAATTCATAAGACATTGAATAACAATAACCAAATTGAGACAAACAGTAAGCAACAACTTATTTGAGAAAATTAAATGCTTCAACCATAGTTGTTTCACTTGTCAAGGACACCACTAGTCAATCAGGTAGACATTACTCGTGCATTAGTCAAAATACTGTATAAGAGAAGGATCCTTTTGAGTATTTCTGTTTTTGTACTCTCTACTTTCAAAGTGCCTAGATAATACCACTCTAATCTAATTGAAGAATTTAACAGTTGCAAATTTACTGCTTGAATAAGAACTCAATACTATTTTGGGACCAACTTATTTTTAGCATCAGTAGTTGCTTGGCTAATATCCCTGTTAGTTGAACTAGGTCATCCACTTTATATATGTCTCAATTGGTCCACCTAGTTAGAAATTTTCTAGGGACAAAAATGACGGATTACTTGCAAAGTCGGCATGGAAAGTTTGTAGTTAAAGATACAGTTATAGCTTTACATCAACCGAGGGTGGAGGTAAGCTGGGATAGCTGGTGCGCAGGAAACCTTTGTTGCTCAGTTTGCTTTTGGGCTTTGGCTATTGTGTAGAGATATTCTTAGTACAAATGTTAGATTGAAGAGGAGGATGACTACACAAGATTTTTTTTAAAAAATTTTTTTGAGCTTTGTATCTACAAAGCTAAGTCGAGCATTTGTTCTTTCAGTATGGTATGACCTATCAAGTCTACAAGCAAATTTAGTGGTACAGGGAGCCAGATCCATGGTCGATTGAGTTGTCTTGTTACTGTTTATATTCTATGCGTAGTACTTCCAACTTCCAAGGTTCAAGTATGTAAGTTGACACTTGCAGCAAATATATATCATGTGTGGAACTGGAGAAATCAAGTAGTTTTCAATAAGAACCTATGGATTGTTGAAGTTCTTGTGTGTAAAATCATTTCAGATTTTCAGGCAACCGTACTAAGTTAGAAGCCCGTGAGCATGAGTAGACAGTTGGGAGATTTGCTTGCCATGGCAAAGCAAATTTCTTTAGGCTTTTCCTTTTTTACTAGTGGTTTCGCGGTCCTCCTTTTGTGTTTGTTTTACCCTGTTTGGGCGATAGATTTCTAGTGTTATGCTAGACTGTGTATGTTTTTTTGATATATCAATAAGAACACGTTTATCTAAAGGGAAAAAAGAATGTTTGAGAGGGGGATAGAGAGAATATGTGTCTATATGTGACTGTGTCTCTGATAGAAGATAAAAACTGTGTTTGTATGAGAGGATGTGAGTGAGAGATCACGTTTTAATATGTGTTATAGAAAAAAGGGATAATTTCACAAACCTCTCCTGAGGTTTCTCACAATTACCAAGAGCTCCCCTCAAGTTTTAAAAATTATATATATCTCGCCTACTTTCACTATTTAGTAACAATGTAGGTCCTCGAATTTAGATTTTCCTTCAAAAATCCTAAATTGCCCTTTTGTACAAAATTAAGAAAGAAATTTATAGTATACTCAATCATTTTTTTTCACAATTTGTATAAATCAACAAGCCAAATTCCTAACAACCATTCAAACATAAGTTCTAAATCAAGTAACCATCCAAAAGATACCAAATTGCATATACAATATCAATACTTGCCACAATAAAAAAAAATACACACATACACAAATCCCATTGATAACCAATTTTATACCCCCAAATTAAATATCAATGCTAAAATACCTTTTTAATATAAACTAATTCGATCTAGAACCACCATTACAACTCTCCTATCACCTTAAAAATATTAACATCTCAAAAGTAGATAATAAATTCTATCTTCACAATAAAATCATAATAAAAAATTTCTAATCCAATGAAAGAAGTCATTATGTAATTATTGACATTTTATAAAAGTTTTTCTTAACAACAAATAAAATATGACAAATTTCATATCTTTAGTTCTTCTTCCTATTTCAATCATCAATTTCATTATTTATTTCTCTATCACTGTGAGTCTCTTCATTTCCTTCTAATTTGACACATGATCTATTCTCTTGTAGATTTTGTAATTTCAATTTGCTAATATTCACAAAACTAAAGATAATAAAAAGAGGTTATATTAACTGGAAAATAGACAAGAGATAGAAAAATAGATTTTTTTTTTTAGATTTTGTAAATTTATTGCCTTAAATTTAAAATTGTCTACTAAATGGAGTGTATTATAGGTATTTTACTACATCAAGGGATGTAATTGTAATTTCTTAAACCTGAGGGGAGCCGAATAAAATTATCAGAAACCTCAAGGGAGGTTTCTGAAAATATCCCTAGAAAAATTATGTTGTGTGTGAGAGAAAAGATTGTGTATGATTATGAGTGTGTGCACTTGTGTGTGTGTATGAGAGAGAGAACGTGCATACGAGTGCAAGTGTGTCCGTTACAGAGAAAATATAAGAGTATATATAAAATAATAAGGATTTGAGTGAATACAAAAGAGTACTAATAGAAAATGGATTAATCTTTCCTACACTAGCAGTGTATACATCATCCGCATTAGATGAATGACAACTATGCGAAATTTGAATTTGAAATTTAACTTTTGTACACATGTCATGAATCTAATAGTGATAGTGTATACACTGCCAGTGTATATAAGATTTACTCATAGAAAATTTAGCAATTCACGTAAATATGTGTCCACATTAAATGGTGCTTAATGTATTTTGACATAGAAAATTTTGTTATCAAATAGATTTAGTAGGGATAAAAAAAAACACTTACCTTATTTCATTACAAAAACTTAATAAGTTTGTCAAAAATCCCAAAACGTTGCACTTCTACTTATCATGCGAGTCTTATAGAACGCAAATTTATGATGGAGCCCAACAAAATAACATCAATTTTTGACCATTAATTTCTTAAGTTCTTGTTTGTTTCTTTGATTTTATCTATTCAGTTATTCTCAGCAGGGAAATTAGGCTTAGTGACCTAACCTATTTTGCATTTGAATGAACCAACCAGATAATATGATGTATCCCTCTGCGATTAGCTGAGTCTACAATAGTTTACTGCATTTATTTCCTTTTTCTATGCTCGTCTACCACGTTATCATTTTCATCCCTTAAGCTTTTTCTAAACATTATTACTTATTTGAGTATAGATGTCTAAGATTCGATGTCTTCTCTAGAAAGGGTGAAGAATTCGAACTTTATGATTAGTGAACTTGGGAATTGAGAGTTATATCTTAAGGTCAATGCCAATTTGGCCCTACCAAAGAAGGTTCAATTCTCAATTTGGCCCTTCGAAGTGTTTATATGGGGTCCTTCCATCCAACTGCAATTATATCCCTAACATTTGACTAGTCAGTAAAAGATCTAATAGAGAATCTAGCAAATATATTGGTTTTTTCATAATATTTCCATTTTTTTTTGGCCTTTTTCATTTTTACTTTTTTTTTATCCTAAGAAGAATAATAGCCACCATTGCGGCTGTTTGGTATACAGGCTGGCAATGACCTTGTGGCACTGGTGATGATTTATAACAAAAAAACACTCCTAAATTTGATTTTTTTTTCAAGTAAAATATAATTCTAGCAAAAAAAAAACTGCATTGACATAAGGTCAAAACGACAAACCAAAATGGAGCATCCGGAACACATTGGTTAAGCGTTTTGTAATAACACAAAACTGGTAAAAAAAAAAAAAAAGTGGCTGCTGCTGCTGTTGTTCCTTGTAGGGAAGAACAAGAAAAGGTGAAAAAATATTAAACAGTGAAAATTTTTTGGAAATAAAAATTATAGAAGGAAAGATAGGTTTGTTTGCTTGGGAGTCAGTTATGTTGCTAAAATGTGCTCAGAGGAGTGACTTTACTAATTTGCAGTTGCTGTTTTATGACATTGATGAGCATTTACTAGCTCGATTGGTGTGAAAATTAGCTTATTTGTTTCCTCATCAACCCTCTAGGTAACAGTCCAGTTTTTGCAATTGTTTAATCTTTTTTCCCATTTTTTTGTGTTCTTTTCTTATTCAATGAGATACCAATTTTACGTTAAAAATCTAATAATAATAGTAGTAGTAGTACCCCATTGTATGATTCAACATGCACTAGCTCCCTTGTTGAGTAGTTCTTTTGCTTTTTTTTTTTAATAGAAGGAGGTATTCTAGTTTAGTCAAACTAATTCATCTCTTGACTTGCATAGCCCTGCCCAAGAATGCATGTACTAGCTCCCTTGTTGAGTAATCAAATTTTAGAACTTTGGTTGAATTGAATGGAAGCACTAGATTGGACATCTTTTCCGGTTTGGAGGACCAAATCGAGATTTTTAACTAATTTGGATGGCCAAACCAGCATTAACAACTAGGGGTGGGCAGGGTCGAGTACCCATCATATGCACCATTAGGCTGATTCAATTCATACCTTGTGGGTCAATTATTTTCTGACCCTTATTCACCCTCCATTAGGGTGACTACCTAGTTATCAAATACCCGCTGAGATAGGATTGGATCAACGAGTACCCGTCTCGCTCCACTTATCATTTAATTTTTTTTAAAAAAAATAATTTATACTAATTTAATTTTGTATTTTATATATTCATCTAAAATTTAATAAAGATTTTTTCTCAAACAAAGTCTCCCACCAAGAAACAAACATGTAGAGAGAATACAAGAAAAATGAAAAAATTATAAAAATTCAAAATCAATAAAAATTTGAAATAAGTAGTACTTGTTTTAATTATATATTCCAAATTAATTAAACTTTTTTAAAAAAAAACATAAGATCATGACCTCTACAAATAAATCTTGTAAATAAACTATAGTCTCCCATATTTGTAATGCAATTTATTCAATAAAATTACTTATTTAACTCTAAAAATATTATTTTATAGTATACATATAAAAATAAAAAATATATAACTCTAATTTTAATTTGCCTATTGTATTCCATGTTTTCCATATCCAGTGTCCTGTTTAACAAGTCTGTTTTCCATATCCAGTGTCCTGTTTTAACTGCTATCCAAATACTCAGCCCAATTAACCACCAACTAGTTGGATGAAGTAAAATGGCAGCAATCAAACATTAATTTAAATGAATAATTAATCAATAACATCCCTAGAGATACAAGTTAATACACTGTTTATTCCATAACCCTCCTCCCCAAACGGGAAATTAAATGTAAAACAGAAGAAACTTACGTATACCATAAAATGAATCTGTTGGTTGTTCCTTTCATTGGCCCCAAGGCAATAAGAGGAAACTATTCAATATCGTGAAGAACATGGTTGCACAAGCTGCTGGCAACCAATTTGGTTACCTTGTTCAACTTCCAAGCCTAACTGAAGAAATTTTGAGGCCACAAAATTGACATCATTAACTTTTGCGAGGTTTTTTTTTTTTCTGAAGAACTTTTGCTAGTAGTTTCAAGCTTCTAGTCTCTTTCAATACTCTAATGAATCGATTATATAATAACTAAAACAGAATCCGCATACTTGAATAAAAAAATAATGGTTGCATAAAATAGAGAAAAGATGAGTCACAGAACCATATTGAGATGGTTCCTACATTCAGTGCAACTTCCATGAACTACAAAGGTCAAACCCCATAGACATTTAGCCTCAATTTTCTCTTCCTTTTTGCACGTTCTTTCATTTTCCCCTTAAATTTTCTTGTTGAAACTGCTGATCCTTAACTAAATAAATTCTTTTCCCCTAAACCAAGATTCCACATCATGGGCTCCATTTTTCTCCCTTGCTGACATCAACCTTTTTTGGCATTTTCTATTCACTCTTAAAGTTTATTAAACTATATATAAAGGTAGCAACCTTACATAATGATTCGACACCACATTGATCAAAGGCCAGCAATTGCAACAGCTGATCAAACTACAAAGTCTTTAACCACCTCCAAACAAATACCATCCACATACATATTTTTCTTCATATATCTTTTCTCTTAGATTCAAGAAAGGTCCTATCATGAGTTCTTCTATCAACAAATTTATAGGTTCTCGAGGAACAGCACAATCTACAGCTGAGGAATCTGGATGGACTCAATATTTTGACGATTTTTCATCAGATCAGAAGGAACATGATAGCTCATCATATTCAAATGGTAGCCCTTCTTTGGTTTCTGATGCAGCTTCTCCCAACAAAAAGGAAAGCGGTCCATGTTCTGCATTTTCTGACCAGCAGGTCCCCAGGAGATTGAATGTCAAGGAAAAAAGAACCAAGAAATATTCTTGTGATGATCTGGAAGACACTGCTTCTTCACCTGTCAATAGCCCCAAGGTCTGACAACAAGAATTCAGCACTTCTTTTTTTTTCCCTTAAAGTTATTTTTCTTCTCATCATTCTATTTAAGCAAAGTTTTATGTTTTAAGATCATATGTAATGATGAATATTAGGTTAGTAGTTTGAAGCCGATGGATTCGACTTACAGAAGAACAGATGAAAGTATTAGCAATTTTCGGGTAAGAATGATCGATGCATACTACAATCAAAATAATTCCTTTTGCCTTTTCTCAACTCTTTGAAAACTTTTGCAACAAATATATTTAAAACAAGAAAATCTTACACACCATATCTAAAAGTTTTTCTTTTATTTTCTTTTTTCTGTTGATAATTCTCCAGGGAAAGGAAACCAGACCAGTTGCTTTACATCAATCAGATGAAAGAAGCAGCATAAACTTTGATGGAAAGAATAATGGCTATGTGGAGTTGAAGAAGAAAGGACTTTGCCTGATGCCATTCTCCATGGTTCTCCACTACCTGGGCTAGCTGACAAGTATTAGCTCACGTTATGTGATTAAGCATCATTAAACTATTATATGTATAGTGGAATTACTGGTAATCTTGTTCATATATATCCACACAATCTGCCATCTTATGTTGGCGTAAATTTGAGTACACAAATTTTAGTGGTTGTATTTTTTTTCTTTTTTGGTATGGATTATTGATTGAGAATGAAGGAAAGGAATTAGAGACAAAAGCGTTTTAAGAGTTTAATTCGTCACTACATATCTTAAGCAGTGACAGCTAGCTGAAAATTGTTTAGGATTTTAAATACTCTATTAAGCTTTCTTGTGGATAATTGACAGATGAACCGCCAGACTTTCTTTTGTTCTTCCTTTACCTTGAGTAGAGGTTTGGGAACCACTAGGCTTAATGTGGCCAATAATGACTCAAAGCCTTCTATCATTATCACATTAAAAAAGCTTAATTTTCAAGAAATTATGCCTTTACATCATCCACAGTCTCTGGTGGAAGTCCTTATAATGGTGCAAACTGCAAAACTGATGATTTGAGGGCATTAGAATGTAATAGTAGCTTTTGATGACTGGCTTATGTTAACCGTCACTCTAGATAGTTATTTCAATCCCATTTTATCTAGAAAAAGGTCTATCTTGACATGATGATAAAGGAAAACTAGAAATCCACTTATATGGTTGGTTTTTTGAATGCTTTTAGGGAAATTCTTCTCGAGTACATGCCCTTGTAAATGCGACATAGAGATAAAATGGTGATCGAAAATGTATTTGAAAATTTTAAACTCGACGTGTTTCTAAAAAATTTGCCCTGAAAAATGGATATGCGTGTGTGTGCATGCAATAAGAAGTTGAAAATCTACACTACTTTTAGAAGAAAATTGAAGAATGTTAGGATCAATATGTAATTTTAAAAATGGGAGAAAGATAAAGCAAAAAGAAACAAATAAGGAGGACACCATCTAGAAACATGTATAAGGTACTAAAGAGAGAGATAATATTGGTATAGGGAGGTCCATCATTTGACAAGTAGTGCTAATAACATTAGTACCAAGGACTTTCGATTGGCTAATTCATCATATTCAATTGTCACATCACCTAACTAGAATTGTTAGAAAAGGAACAGTTGATCAAATGCAACGCTTCAGTTCTGGTCTCTAACCAAATTAGCAAAAACTATTAAATTGTGGGCTAAAACCATGGGCGAGGACACACCAACAGAATTTTTACATGAAGCCATTAGCAATTTTGTTCCAATAAATGCAAGTTTTACCACTGACAAACACTGCTAGTTTTATAAAATCTTTAGGTTATATGCTCAAAATGTTTAACACACAAATAAAAGTGTTTCCCCGGTTGTAGGTATGGTGATTCTATATCTGGCAGAATTTGGATGCATATATCACATTTCCCACCAAACAAGAAACTGAAGAATAATATAAAGAATATGGTGATCATGAATGTGTCAACAACTTCATACAATTTTTTTAAATGGGATTGGAAGCCAAATATTCTTCCACAGAATCCAAAAGGATACAATTTCCTAGTAAAAGCATGGTAAATAATGGAAATATTAATTATTAGTTTGACAATCATTAATTAAAATATTCAAAGGTACGGCAAATTCAAGACCCCTCCATGTGCAAAAACGTTACGGCAGGTAAAGTCCACAACTGTCCTAGCATATACTCTTTTGGTTGACTTTCCGTTAATTTCTTCTAGATAAAACTCATAAATCTCTCAATCTATAAATCTTCGAAATAAACGAAGTAACAAAGATAATGATGATTAATTAAAATGTGACAGGCAAGTAGCAAGAAAGACAGAACATTGGCAAGAATTGATGTTTGAGCCATTTTAACATACATTATGCGTAATAGTGAAGAGTTACATTTAGTTTTCATGATTATTTTGACGCTTTAAATCGTTAATTTTCCTGAAAGCATATTTAAATACATCAATGAGCAATAAAATCTTGAAACGTCCCCTTCTTGCCCCTAAGTCAGCCCTATTAGGAGTTTACACATAGTGTGTCTTTGTGTCTGTTTAACTTGATAATTGAAAGGGTAGAGAGAAAGGTGCTTGGTAAATAATAAATGTGTGATTTGAATTTCTTTAAAGGCATAGCTCTAAATATATGTGAGCAAAAATAAAATTTTCAAGTTTTGCTTCACATTTTCTTGAACAAAAAAGTTTGACGTATTTTCTTTAAGTTCTTAAACGTTTGTATAAGGTGTAAAGTTTCCATGAATTAGACATGTAAAGACATGAAAATTACTCTTATTTTGATAGGCCAATGAAATGAATGATTGTGGCACTCATCTCCAAACCAGGACCCTCATAGGATTATGGAAATGAAGGACGGGGTAATTAATATCCCAACAACATGGTTTTGATAATATGAGCGCATAAATCCTTGGATTAAGTCTATTAAGTCCAAGTCCAAGGTCAGTTTCATGATGAATGATCTGATACGAAAGGAAATGACCGCACTCCATGTACATCTGTGCATTTAAGTCAGAAAGACAGTCATGACATGAGAATTTTCATTTGTCTAATTAGAGATTAAAGTTAAACCACCCCTCCTAGGTTGGATAATGATCAGCATGTGAGCCAAAAAAGGTTGTTTATTAATCATTCAATTTGACCAAAATAATTCAACTTATTGGTCCGTGACATAGTAATTAACCAGAATCTAATCATTGAGAATTGAAATTGGGTGGTAAATTAAAGGGTTCGCAAACATATGCAGCATAAAGTAGTCACTAATGTCATAGTTGGATTGGACCCGAAAGATAAACTTGCCTGTTAAGGTTGGATAATCAGGAGCATTTGAACCCATAATATTCTTTTATGTTCGAAATGATTGAAATTGATAATAAATTGAACTTTATCGGTCAGTAATATGGTTAACAAGCTTTAATAAGGTAACATGGAGTTCTGGACTTTTGGGTGGTAGATAAATGGTCTGGCTCATACCATAGGCTGTTGAAATGATACAGTAACCAATAGGCTAGAGCTAAACTCTATGGCTTACACGTCGATAATACCAAACATTCAATGTGCATGATAAGACCTTTAATCAATGATTTACGATTATCGAAGTATATAGACAAAATAAAGCTAATGATTAAAGTATCTTATTGGATTGTACATGCCAACTTGGATGGAGAAGCCCTAAAATACGCTAGAAAAGCACAATTAATCTCCTACTATATATCTCTTGTAAGGGGAATAAAAGGGAAAAATTACATGTTTCATCCCTTATATTTCACAAAAATATTCTTTTTATCACTCACTTTTAAAACGAAATAAATTCATCCCTTACATTTAAAAATTGAATCTATTACATCTCTAAATCCAACTTTCAATTTGAATCATACCATTCAATTACCCAGTAATAAATTTGAGGATATAATTAATAGATCACTCGATCAACTCCATTACATTCACATGATATTTATTAAACCAAAAAAGAAAAAAAATTAAAAAGTTATAACATAAAAAGACCATTCTTTGTCTTGGAATGGTAGGGTTTCTATTTGGATAAATCTTTTCATGCACCGTTAGAATATACACTTGCGAGTCTAGATGCATATCATACATACAAAGTTTGGTGTTTAAATTTAAATTGAAATGATATATCAAGTATCTAGACCTATCAGTGTATATAATGACAATTTAGGAAAGATTATTTCTTCTTTTTTATGTCATAATTTTTTATTTTTCCTTTTTGGGTTCATTAAATTTCACGTGAATATGAAGTTGAATTATGATCACTTGTCGCGAGTGTCAAAGATTAATTACTAGAAACCCAAAACATGTAGTAGTGGGAGTCCAGGTCGAACTAAAACCATTTGGCCTAAATTACCCCGAACGCCGGTAGTAATTCACAGATTCTCTGGTTTCTAGGATAGAATCAAATAGCTCACTTAAATTAGGAGTCGTTTGTCTAGAGCATGTCGGGTCTTACATCGGGTTGTAAGACGGGCGCCCATCATAGATAGACTGTTAATTTGATTGAATTCAACTTCAAGCTCAAATGGGTCTTCTGTTTGGCCCCCATCCTATCACCCATCAGCTGCTAACCACTTGAGGTCACATTTTCCTATTAATTAATATCTTTTTGCTTTATTTTTACCACAAATGCCTTTAACACTGTCCAACCATAAAAACACAACTAAATAGCACTTTTAAAGACAAAACATGCATAAAATCATAGTGATAGAGGAGCATAAAAATATATCAAACATGACAGCTCAAGTTAACCAAGTGATCTACTAATTATATCTTTGAAATTTAAAATTGGATTGTTGGGTAGTTAGATTCAGATTGAAAGTTGATTTCAGGGACGAATTTGCTTCAGTTTTTAAATGCCAAAAACGAATTTTCTTCGTTTTAAAAATAAGTGACTAAAAGAATATTTTTATAAAATATGAGGGATGAAACTGATCACTTTTTCGAATATATCATGTTATCTCTTGGATAGACTTGAAATTTTTTTTATTCGACAGGCCAAAAATTTTTTAGTTCAAGAAAAACTCTAAACTTTACAAACTGAAAGATAGATTTGAAACTTTTAAAGAGTGTAATTAGTACAACATTGTTTTGTAAAACCTAATAGATTTAGACCATTGAAGAGATAAACATTTCTTTCTAGCAAATTGGAGAACGTACTGTATGCCTTTGGGAAGTAGTTAAACTATCTTGAACAAACACAAGTACCTTAAGTTACTAGCACTAAGAACTCCAAAAGTTCCTTATATTGCTTGATGAAACGCATTTCAAATCTCCATATGCTACACTTTGTTTTGATTGGACTTCGTCCTAATCTTTCTCTAACACTTTAGCTGTCACCAAGATTATATTTTATTAATCATGGACTGCATTTTTTCGTTCCTTATCATCCGTCTTGTTTACTTGATTTGACTGTGGTACACTTAAATTGCACAGCCTAGCTAGCTATTACAAGTTAAATGCATAGCCTAGCTACCACAAGTTTCCCAAGTTTGGGGAGGGGAGGGTTGAATTGAAGGGAATATAAGTGGGAGGTCCAAATTCTGAGTTCAAAACCTTTTAATAAAAAAAAAAGAAAAGAAAAGGAGTTCCCAATGTTTTGGTTATTATTTGATTGACAGCCATGATGGTATAATAATTTGTATTAGAAGATCAATAGCGGACTCTATCTTTTTGGAGTCAATTAAGCTTCGAGTCTTGTACATCACAGCCAACTAATCAATTACATTTGCTGGCCTCTATACTTATCTGCTTTAAAATTATCCCAGACTGCCACTTGCCAGGTGCTTAATCTGCCTGTTAGCAATCTAGAAGAAGGACCTATATCTCACAAGGATATAGTTTGCTTTGTTTAATCTGCCTGTTTGCTTAAGGATGCCAACATTAATATCTCATAAACTGATAAAGGAACTATAAATGCAAAAATAAATGCCAAGGCCACTAATTTGGTACTTAGATTCTTTGAATCTCAACTAGTTCAATTACCAATTCTTGACTTGTAATCTGTGTTGTCCTCTGTAATCTGAATCTATGCCAACTTAGTTCTTTGTATTTTGGTAAGTTTAGTCCTTTACGTATCAGCATCATAGTTAATTGTTATAATTGAACAGGATAAGGTTGAGGGATGAAAGATGTATAAATGCAAAGAAAATGCAATAGGGTCAGATGACTCAAAATCTTGGAGGATAGGCATTATTGAACTTCATATTCATGAACCAAGGTTTGGCCGGAACATAGAAATCAACATTACAACTCCATTTCATGAGTTTGTTTAAAAAAAAAAAATAAAAATGGGAGAGCATCTCATGAGTTTGTTCTATGAAAAAGATGATTATTCTTATGTTACATTTGATACATTTAAGCTTCTATATCTCGCATAAGTCCTCATTTACTCTTATATATCAATTTTAACTTAAGGAATTTTCTACTCTGTCCGCAATAAAGAATACTATGAAAGCAATGTGGTTCTTGTCAAATCAACTCCAAAACCATGATGGAACACAATTTTCTTACTTCTATCAGAAAATAAATTAAGCACAATATTGGTTATGTCCTTTGACCCAGAACTTCAACTTAAGATAGCCCAATTCTCATGTCAATTCCAAAATATATACCGAAAAATATACTTAGAACATTTTGAAAATGTAATAATAGTGACAACATGAATAAACCAAGTAAATATATATTTGATACAAGATACAAATGACTAATGATAGACGTATACAAGTTTGCAAGTCACCAATTCTTCTCAAATCAGAAGCAGCAAGGTTTTTAGTCTTAAATGACCCAAATGTGGGAAAATGACATATGGAAAACTTGATCACAATGTTTCGGAGTTTGAAGGCATAAACAAAATTAATTCATGGAAGACAATATGTAATAGATGACAGATCCAATATGGATTAACAATTTTACAGTTTTCCCAAGAATCAGTCATATTATTACATTGCCGGCTACTAATCAAACTCTAATTTTAAGTTGTAGCAAAGAATATTCAAGAGTTGAAAAAGTGCATTTGACACTTGAGAGAAGAATGTCCTTTGCGTAGCAGACATAACTGTTGAATCATAGGAATAAACTACAAAGCAAATTTCAATGATTTTACGTGATATTTATTGATATTGACCTCCCCATTTCTCGTGAATGGCTTCCAACAAAGTAGATGACCATGGCCATTTTTGCTAAGATTATTCCAAAATTTTGTTCTTACATGTCTGATTCAATGAATCTAGCTGCTAGATGGTTAACTCATGTTGACTTCAGTAGACTTTCTACCAGAAATGATCTCCAAAAAGCCCAGAGAGAGAGAAAGAGAGGCAGCATGTTGCCTTACTGAAATTTTCAATCTGAAATGAGGACAAATTGACAACATGTTATACTGATTTTCTTTGAAACTTGCCGTAATCAAATGCTTTTCTTCCAAGGTTTCAAAATCTTATTGATCACAGTTCATTGCGCAGAATAGCCTAGACGAAGTTGTTGGTTGGTCAAGTCTAGCCTTCGTAAGAACAGTTATACACAAACTATTCTTCTATAGTAGCAGTACGGTTAATAATTGTGTTGAATAAGCAAGAAAGCTACAACTTAGGAATAAACAATCATAGTTTTTGCACATCAAGAATTGAATATACCACCGATGGCTAAACATATGCATATTTCTGATATAGATTATACCAACATGACCAACATCACATACCGTGAAAGCTACAAATATTATTCTAATCGGGTAATTTGTATCGTTTGAAATTTTAAAGATTCACAAAAATATCTAAAGATTAGAGGTGAAAACATCTAAAATATTATATAAGATTTATTTCTTCTATAATATTCCTATTTACCTTTTTGACAAATAGTCAAACTTACCATTCTCTAAGTTTATATATCTATGTCATGCATCCTTTTTCCAAACAATGAAATGATCCAGTCTTGAGGAGTTTATATAGAGTTCGTTTTTAAGGTCAAACTAAAAACCCTCTTTGCAAAGATATGAGTGCTTTCGCAGTTTGCACTAGATTTATTTCTCCCTTTTGGTCCCGTCAATAAAACAAGATAGTTTTCTAGTCCTAAGCATGTTGGTTTGACAATAATTGCATCTTAATGAAACAAACTTCAGCAAACTCTGCCTTAAAGTAGACGCTAATTGATATATTCAAAATCTTAGACGAGAACAAAATCTTGTAAACAGATCTCGCATCTTTGGATACAAACAATTATAAGTATATGCTAATCATGTTTAGTTATTGCTAGAAGGAAGGATCGGTGCACTAAAAATTGCCAATAAATTGAATACTTTGCCGGCATAATAAGAAAACAGCAGTGATTATTCTATTATGATTCCACCAAAAAAATAATAATATTTCCTTAGTTCTTAGCCCAGATATATTAATTGGGGGCAAGAAAATTTAAGAATCAAGTGACACTTTAAATGTGCATTATGATATAAGCCATGTCTACAAGTGCACACGTCCTAATTAACCACTTCTTTGACAATCTGTACATTTCACATTGAAAAACATAAGCATTAAGGTTGGTGGTTCAACATTTCTCATCCCATATCCTAAATGATATGATTTTAGTGCTAAAAAGGAAAGAAACTACATATAATTACAGAAAAAGTACGTGATTTGATACACTGTTAATTATAGCTTGAGTTTGGCAGTGCAATCGACATCAACTTCTTGACTGAGAACTTGAACAGAAATGTCACAAGTGCTAAAGACCTTTGCATCAAACTTGAAAACGTTCAGCACAACCGCTTTACCATGCAAATTTGCAGTTGATGTAAAGTTCAAACGCCCAGAACCAAAATCTTGCCAAAAATATGGACTTGTAACCAGCTTTTCTGCAGTAATATTAGCAATGGTGCTAATATTAAGCTTTCCCCTTGCTGGAACACTTCCTTCTTCAAGCGGGATTGCAGCGATATTCATCCCACGGTAATCAACAAAAGTTGTGGAGTTCTTGAACTGAAATCCTCCATAATTTCGATTGTAAATGGTGGCGTTTATTCCCATTGTTGCATTTAGGCTTAGGGTTGGAAACAATTGAAATTGAACATTTTCTAGCTTTGCTGGTAAGGGTTTGATCAAGGGATCTTTAGGCTTGAAAACAGTAAAAACTAGTGTGACAGAAACAACTACAAGAATGATGAGGCCTATTGCTGAAGCACCACAGCAAATTTTGAGGTTTCTCTTTGATCTTCTTGGTAGAGCCATGTTATCTCAGCTTGAAAATGCAATCTGCACAATTAATCTTCTGATGAGTTGTTGAAGAATGGTTGAAATATTACAAGCGTGATTTATATACCAGTTCAATTGATTGATGTGGACAATAGGAAATTCTTAGTACACGACTCATTTTTTGTAATAAAGTAGGGATTTTTTAGCTTGAGTTAACTGTTTGGTTATGTTGACAAGGTTGGTGTCCTTTGCCTTACGCAGTCGTCCACATAACGAGACGTGCGGGAAAACGATGTGTTAACATAGATGATTAACCCTCCAAAATATGAACAATTGTCAGTTCAATATAAACTTTCAACTTTATAACACAAGAATATATATTTATCCTTTCCTTTGAATTGTTAAACTTCAAAAGTTGTTCTAATTTTTTTTTTTGTAAGCATATTTGTTCTGATATAGAAAAAAAAAATAGTAACCAAAAAGCTAATTAAACAGAATATAAGGAGGAATGCTTTTAGGAGATATTAATAAATTTGGTTTTTTAGCAAATAAATAAATACATAAACAGAAGGCAATCAAAAAAATTTAAACAGAGAAAAAGAAATGGAGTACCTCTCTCATAAACAGAAAAATCAAGGCCTTCTGTCAAATTACTTGTCTTTGATAACCATTCTTTACGTTAACTTTCATGTATTCATACTCTAAAAGCAAAAGAAATCATACCAGCATATATATAGGGAAGACTTTGCATAAGCAATTTGTTTTCTTAGCCAATAGCCATGACTTTATAAAATCAACAGACACCACTTTTCATTTGTCTCATTCACTAAGGAATGCAACTTTTTTTTTTTCACTTTTCGTTTCTTTTGATTAGTAGAAACAGTCTATTTCAGGAACTAGGAAGGATTTTAGTATAGAATTTTAAGCCAGCATAAATATCTTCCTTTTATTACATTGCTCAATCACTCCAAAGTTTGCAACGCTTTGTAGTTTGTGTCTTTTGGGTGAGATACAAACGCCAAAAAGATCAGATTTGGCTCTTTGTTTTTATAGGTAGCAACCTTTCAGGCTTCTTACACAGTACTTGAAGCAAAAAGGGTAATGTGAAACTTAGGAAAATTGAAGTGAAGAAACCATATTCAATAACCATATACGTATTTTTATTGTTATTTTGAAGAGAAAGGAGATGAAAGCGTTAGAAAAGAATTGTATAATTTCTTTTGCTTGACTATAAAGATCTGTTTACATTAGCAGAACTAAATGCATGATACGTTACTTTTATTCAATATGAAATTCTCATCCACTAGAAATTTGTACACGTGTCAAACATATTAAACATTAAAACTTACAAGTTAAATTATTCTAGAAAACAATTATTCCTAATAGCAAACAAATCATATGTTTTTTCAGATTTAGATCCCGATTGAAATTGCAGTAACTTATAAAGAAGCACTTTTAACACGTGCGCTTTTAAGTTACCAAAAGTTGACCTACTTAAATTATGAAAAATTAGTTATCAAATGCTTTAGAAATACTTTTAATGTTTAAAAGTCCTTTTTTGTGTAAACGCAGTGCAATTCTAAACGGATCCTTACACAGGAATTATATTGCTGCACGTCACATCCAATCTGATGATAATTAAACTCATTAGGATTCAAGAATGCTCCTTCTTGAACTTGAAAGTTAAGATGCAAATCGGCCAATAGGGTTTCTTTGGATTGAAATATAGTAGCCCAAAATTCACTCACGAAAACCATTTGCATCCTTTGTTGGGCTACCTTAACTGAGCCCAAACCAATATCTATAATCCCAAACTTAAAATTTGCCGAGCTAAATTCCAAATGATTAGTGGATAGATAAGATTGAACGCCGTGATTTATTCTACCGGCTGCATTGGGCTGACTTTTTCTTCTCTTATTCGTTTGTGGTAAACAGCCTTGGGCTTCGAGAGAGCTACACCTTTTTCACTTATTTTATGGGCAAAAGCTTTCTAGGAGACACTTGATTAACGAATTAAACCAAAAGTAAATTTAATGATAATGTATATACTATTATCGTTGTTGCATAATATGTGTCAATGTTGAATTTTAAATTCAAATTTTATATAATTATCATTTATCTAACGTTGACAATGTATAAACTGTCAATATAGAAAAGATTAATCCTTAAAACAAAGAATATAACAATAGATTCTCCAAAAAAAATATACAACTATCAGAAAGAGAAATATACACATCTAAAAAACTGAAATATTAATTTTTTTGGAAGGAATTTAATATGAAATATGTGAAGAATCATAACTTAACATGCAATGTTAGCACTTTTATTGCGCTTTGCTCGAACTCTTTAAATTTGATCACAATGAAAAATACAGTTCCAAGGTTTATCATCGCAGAGTGATATTGGAAGTTAAAATTCTTCATCATATTTATAAGGAAAACAATAACGTTAGAATTAGCTTTATCTTTGTTGGTTGGAGAGAAAACAAACAATATTTTGAAGGGTATTTAAGAGAAATAGGTGGGAGGATCAACAAGTAATTTAATTCTCTGCCGGTTTGGAATCTTTACAGACAGATTCATGATGGATATCTTGAACCTGAAATTTGACTCAGTATTAACATTGTCGTGTTTGGTTAGACTTGATGGAAGAATGACAAAACAATTTCAACAGAAAGTATTGTGCTTTCTTGAAAGGAAGAAGATGGTTTTCAAATCTAAGCAAGAATTATCAAAATAAAGATTCAATAGTGATTTATATAGATTGAGATGTTAAGAAATTTTTTGTTTCTTAACTCTTCACAAAGTGACTTCTGAATATTGTCATTGAAATTTGAAACCTATTAGGTGCCACGAAACAAATTTGTGTTTATGTTCAAATTTTGTAGAATTAAAAAAGTTAAAGTAAAATATATCCCAAAAAATTACACAATTCATTTTATGGCATGCATGTGTTGATAAGCTGTTGAAGATGCTAAACTTATCTTTGCTACTACACGAGTTAAAGAAATGCAAGTTATGGTAATGGTCCTGCACTTGACTATACACTAAGTATGATACACGATTCTTTGAATTAACTTTGTAACTATATCTACTCAAGAATTTTTATTTTTTTTGCAATAAAGATTGACAAATATTAATTATGGAACCATTTTTATTGTTTTCTATATTCTTTTCGATTGAAATTACTGAAAGCTTCTTTTCTTTTCCCTCTTCTTCTAGACCTTCTAAAAAAATTTCTAAATCACAATATTCTATCTCGAATAGATAGAAAATTTACAAAATTATGCTTTAATAAATGTGATATATTGGCTTTCTCTCCGCTCCTCCCCTCCACCCTCTATCTAATAAGCTTAGTAAAATATAGATAGAAACTCTGGATGAAAATTGACAATTTTTTTCTAAACAGTGTAAACTTTAATAGTAAGTTATAATTCACTATACACAAGTTGTATAACTTTATAACAACAACATGAAAACATAATGCTGTTCATAATAAAAAGTATGTGTGAGTTATGTTAGTATTATTTGAACTATACTTTTTGAAATTTTACTTTGTTTTCGTGAAACTTAGGGCTTGATCCCTCCAAAAAGAACTATACTTTTTGAAATTATACTTTGCTTTCGTGACATTTCAGGGCTTGATCCCTCTAAAAACCAGAAAGAACAAAACTAAGGGACCGTATTTGTTTGGACTGAAAATATTTTCTCAAAAATGTTTTTCACAACTTCCGGTGTTTGGTTGCCTTAGAACTAGTGAAAATATTTTACACAAAAAATTATTTTCCCCATTTCGATGTAAAACAGCTTCCTTAAATGAGGAACTGAAATTATTTTCCAAAACAACGCATGCATTGTCAAAGTTGAAACTCTTGTCATTTGTTAATACAAGAACATTCAATCCAAAAGACACGAAAAGACCTCAAAAGTGTGTCATACAATTTGCTGAATCTTCACTCGTGACAAACTCATCAATGATTTCATTACCGACAAACTTTCGGTGTAGATGGAATTTTCTCCTTTTTAACAGCTTGATTTTTCCTTCTCCATGAAGATTCTTTTTTTTTCTGTTTTCTTTTGAAACCCCAATCTTTTTTCATCAAATTGCTCTTGATCTTTATCCTTGGAAGTTTATACTATCTGATTATGAAAATTGAATTTAGAGTCTGAAAATATTAATTATGGAAACATTTTTATTGTTTTCTGTCTTTTACAGTCTAGTGGTACTCTTTTGGATTTAAATTACTGAAAGCTTCTTTTCTTTTCCCTCTTCATTCTAGACCTTCTAAAAAATTTCTAAATCACGATATTCTATCTCGAATAAATAGAAAATTTACAAAACTATGCTTTAATAAATGTGATATATTGGCTTTCTCTCCGCTCCTCTCCTCCACCCTCTATCTAATAAGCTTAGTAAAATATAGATAGAAACTCTGGGTGAAAATTGACAATTTTTTCTAAGCACTGTAAACTTCAATAATAAGTTATAATTCACTATACACAAGTTGTATAACTTTATAACAACAAAATGAAAACATAATGCTATTCATAATAAACAAGTACGTGTGAGTTATGTTAGTATTATTTGAACTATACTTTTTGAAATTTTACTTTGTTTTCGTGAAACTTTAGGGCTTGATCCCTCCAAAAAGAACTATACTTTTTGAAATTATACTTTGCTTTCGTGACATTTCAGGGCTTGATCCCTCTAAAAACCAGAAAGAACAAAACTAAGGGACCGTATTTGTTTGGACTGAAAATATTTTCTAAAAAATGTTTTTCACAATTTCCGGTGTTTGGTTGCCTTAGAACTGGTGAAAATATTTTACACAAGAAATTATTTTCCCCATTTCGATGTAAAACAGCTTCCTTAAATGAGGAACTGAAATTATTTTCCAAAACAACACATGCATTGTCAAAGTTGGAACTATTGTCATTTGTTAATACAAGAACATTCAATCCAAAAGACAAGAAAAGACCTCAAAAGTGTGTCATACAATATGCTGAATCTTCACTCATGACAAACTCATCAATGATTTCATTACCGACAAACTTTCGGTATAGATGGAATTTTCTCCTTTTTAACAGCTTGATTTTTCCTTCTCCATGAAGATTCTTTTTTTTTTCTATTTTCTTTTGAAACCCCAATCTTTTTTCATCAAATTGCTCTTGATCTTTATCCTTGGAAGTTTATACTATCTGATTATGAAAATTGAATTTAGAGTCTGAAAATATTAATTATGGAAACATTTTTATTGTTTTCTATCTTTTATAGTCTAGTGGTACTCTGTTGGATTTAAATTACTGAAAGCTTCTTTTCTTTTCCCCTCTTCATTCTAGACCTTTTAAAAAATTTCTAAATCACGGTATTCTACCTCAAATAGATAGAAAATTTACAAAACTATGCTTTAGTAAATGTGATATATTGGCTTTCTCTCCGCTTCCCCCCTCCACCCTCTATCTAATAAGCTTAGTAAAATATAGATAGAAACTCTGGGTGAAAACTGACAATTTTTTTCTAAACTGTGTAAACTTTAATAGTAAGTTATAATTCACTATACACAAGTTGTATAACTTTATAACAACAAAATGAAAACATAATGCTGTTCATAATAAAAAGTATGTGTGAGTTATGTTAGTATTATTTGAACCATACTTTTTGAATACTTTGTTTTCATGAAATTTTAGGGCTTGATCCCTCCAAAAAGAAGTATACTTTTTGAAATTTTACTTTGTTTTCGTGAAATTTTAGGGCTTGATCCATCCAAAAACCAGAAAGAACAAAACTAAAAGGAAGCCATCTTGCATCTCAGCTTGGCTTGTTGACTAGGTAGCAAAACATACAATATGTCAACCTCATATGTGCTTTCTTTAGAATGTAACGCCAACAAAATATTATCGTTACTTACACCACATATAATCTCTGTATTTATTGTCTCTTGTATTTCTTCTTTTCTTGCCGGCCTGCCCAAAATGGCACCTAGTTACCTAGTATTTTGGGTTAATTTCATTTTAGTACTCATAACTAGCCTAAAAATTATATTGATCCCTTAAATTGAGAGAGTTTCTTTTTTATCCACCAAAGTTGCAAAACATCTCAATATGGTCACTCGAGTTGAAAAGGCTTCATTTGGTCCACAAAAAAGAAAAAAATCTCACTTTTATTCATCAAAGTGAAAAGATTTCAAATTCATCTTTCAAACTAAGAGGTCCATTCCAAATTGGTCTTCTAAGCCTCTTTGCTAAAGAGAGGGGCAAAGCTTCACCTTTCCAAAAAGGAGAAAATGTGCCCCAACTGATTCAAAAGAAACTATGTATTAGAACTATGATATTTTTTGAACACTATTATCTATGCTCCCATTAATTGTAAGAAATACATACAAATCTACTACTTTATACATACATATCAATATGTACATATGTCTATACATATATGTGTAACAACTACTTATTATGTTCTATGAATGTTATTAATTTGTAAGTTATGTTTAGAAAACTAAGAAGAATTTGCTCTTTGCCACTAATTGAAAGTATTAAATATTTACTTGTTGTACAAGGGTTTATTAGCAAAAGGATAAACATAACCACAACTATTTTAATTTGTCTACAATAAGTTCTTTGCCATTAGATTTTTTATTTTAAGAATGGGATCTTTTTGCTGGTTACTTATGATTTTAACATAGAGAGATTTGGAGGTTCATTAAACAAAAAACTGGTATGCACTAATTTAATTCAACAAAAAAAAAAATGCACATGTTTAACTAAAGTCATTGAGGGAAGAGCACTTAGCAGAAAAATGAAACAACCTTACTTAGTTTTTGTTGTTATAGTTATTTAACTGTTAACAATAAAATGGAATTAAGGAGATCTTGATTTAGTGATTAAGGTTGAAATTCTAAAATATACTAGTTTTTGGGTTCTAAATACTTCTAATTCCACTCCCTCTCTTTCTAAATCTCTCCTCCTCCCATGTCATAAAAAAATTTTAAAAAACTGTTAATAAAATGGATTTGGTAGACGAAATTGGAACCTTTTTTAAGTTTGAAGGACCGGAATTTCAGTGTTAGGGACCATATTAAATATTGTGCTAATTTGGAAGACCAATTAAGAATGTTTTGCTACTATAGAAATCTAAATCACCAAATTTAGACTTTGGATCAATATGGAGGACCAAAATAAGATAACAACAGTTTTATTTCCTGCACTAAAAATTAAGATCACACTGCATATTCTTTTCACTAAGCACAGCTCACGTCCATTGTTGTCTTCATTACATCATCTTTCTTCTTCTCTTGACTCATCTTTTTCAAATCTTCACCTCGGCCCTCTTTCTTTCCGCTTCTGCTCAGTTGAATTCAAGGGCTCTACGTCATGAATGACCTTCTTAGTGTAAGTTGATTGTGATTTCTTGGCTAGAATTTGAATGTGTTGATTTTTTCCTATATCATAAAGATTGATCTTGAGTTACTATTCATTATCTTGATTGTTGATTTATTGATATTATGAGGAAGGATACTTAATTTAATGGTTTTTTTTAAACCTCTTATCTTTCCAATTTATGATATCAACATATTAGGGAGAACCCATGTGGAAGAAAAGGTTTAATTTGTTTATTTGTGATTAGATTGCTGAGGGGTTGATGGAAAAGACATAATTTTTAATGTAAATTGTTTGTGCTGTTACTGATCTGGCAAGTTAAGTCAGATATGTGTTTTGTTTGGATCCCAACCCGCAAAAGTAGAGTCTGATAGATGTAGAGAACATTTTTTGGTGCTGAATGATAAGTGTTAACTGCAAAAGTGGTTAATAAACTTTCCTTGTTTGTGTAATAAAGATGAATGTGAAGGGAGAAGGTGAAAAGACTGAAACTTTATTGGTAGCTCATGTCAATCTGTTTGAGCTTGAGTTCTATATGGCTTTCGCAGATGAAGTGACGTATATGTATATAATTCCGTGGTGCACATAGGATGCAAAGAAATCACATTTTCCTCTTCTCCTGGCCTGTTTCAGGATTCGTTTGTTAGCGATGAGCAGCATCCAACCAGAGGACCGGACATTGAGATGGGCACTCGGCTTACAAGGAATAATTCAGACTTGGGAATGGAAGCTTTTAATAAACAGGCATGAAATTTAGGCCTAATTTTTTTTTCTTTTTTGTAGTAGTTGTTCATAGTGGCTATTAAAACTGGGAGGTTTTCTGTCCCATTTATGTTTTTTCAGTTTTCATGATTGGCCTTTTCATTCTTGTTCTAGATACAAGAGGTTGATAAACAGGTGGACAAACTCTCTGAGTTACTGAAGAAACTCAAGGTATGCAACTTTTCTCAGCAAGGAACTATTCAGCTAAACATTCAGTGTGTACAAGTAATTTTATTTGTTTAATCAAAGGGTTCTATCCTTTTTGTATTTGAGGTGAATTCGAAATTCCTTGGCATGAGACAATTTACTGAAATGATGTTGCTAAAAATTTCTGTTCTTTTACTAGGATCTGTCTTAGTTTTGGACTCTGATTTTAAATCTGTGGCATAACTATGTTTCCAGAATTGTGTGGTTCACAAACTGACATGCACATCTAAATCTTTGAAAACCGATTTTAGAATTGTCGATTTGACGAAGTAGAATTTTTTTTAAAAGATTTTTGGCAAAAATTAGGATTTTCCATCTTAAGAGTTTTGTCAGATTAGAGCCTGCAAGTCAAAGGTGCATAGACATCTGTGTTATTCCTAGTTTACAGAGGAAAATAGTGAAGTTCAAAATTTGCAGCAGGGGCAACTGCCCTTCTTAACCCCCAGGCTTTCCATCATTGGTTGTCTTAAGATAATACCAGATATGTGTTGATCTATCATCGTCTTAAAATTTCTTGCTTGGATGTGGATGAGCTTTGATACTTGGGTTGTCTTCTCCTCCCTTAAAACTTCCCTCTGTTGCCTTCCTTTCTTCCTCTGCTTATCTGTGAGGAGCTGAGGTATCAAGATTGAATATGCCTGGGAAAGGATATGTTCTTCTTTCAGGACTTTCAGGAGAGGTATCTTTTGGCCTACCATGCTATGTAGGACATATAAGTTGAAGATTAAAGTTGATTAAATTTTGTGAAACTTATAGTCATTTATGCAATTTGCTGCATAGAAACCAAGGCAATACTGCTGAAAATGCTAAGACTAACAATGCTGGCATTTGTAAGAGAGGATGGAAGAGAATTGAATGCTCTGACAAGGGAAGGTTCCAAGCTTTTATATGATTTTGAATATCAGGATTTCACTGGAATTAGTGCTAATTTGAAGGACATTGAAGTGATAAAATAGAAAGCTTTTTGATATAAATGACTTGGGAGTCATGGTATTGTTCTAGAAAGTTGATTCAGCATGAAAGGATTAGTATAAAAAAAGAAAAAGGAACAATTAAGCAACAAGATGCGGTTCAATGCATGTTGTGTATTTTCCAACAATTAATTTCTTGCCATGCTCAATTTGATACTCCTGACTGCCAATGGGTCTTCTGTGTGAACACTAACTTTAAAGATCAAATTGGTCAAACTCACAGGGTATGACTGAGAAACATCAAATGTTTGAAAGAGCCTTTGGTATATAATGGCATAGATTTCTTGCTTAATACTACGGAAGGATGAACCTTCTACGGTCATATGAAGTCAGGTTAGAGTCATTTAGGGTCAAGAATGCTCATTTGAATTGCTATTTTTTTCACGGTGTTCCTATAAAAAGGTTGGCTATGTTATTTGAAGCATGGGTTGAGCGTAATGCTGTATTACCTTGTGGCGGGACTCAAAAGTTAGTAGAGCAACATTCTCCTATAAGGAGGCATCTCATGAATGAGGAAAGGTATCTTATTGGAAGGGGAAATATATACCGGTACATTGAAGACTATAATGAAGAATTATAGAAGAATGTGAGTAATTATCATTTTCATCATCAAGTAAATGCTTGCCTTATGTGGGGCACAGAATGCTTGGGAAAGTTAATATCCATGAAAATGCATGAACATCTAGAGATGCATAATATATCTGTGCAAGAATATGTTTGTTTTAATGGTCGATAGTGGATTCCTTGTTTCCACAAGAGTGGAGTATCGTTCTGTATTTGTATTTATGTATATTTCCTGGAAAGTAAAGTTCGCAAGAAACTTAATATGTGCCCAACCTTGTGTGCACAACAATAGATATGAGTAAATGTTTGTGTGTTTATACTTCTTGGCATTGTCCTGATTGTTGAATAATGTTCATTAGAGTTCTATTGTTGTAATTTTATGTTTTTTCAGTGGAAATGGTTGACTTTGTTATAGATTGATGTGCTTTTTATCTTGAAAATGAGGTGGTTTAAGTGACAGATGCAAAAATGGGTTTGTAATTGCATCATCTTTGTGCTCTGTCTAAGAACATAGAAGACAAATTTAAGCCTCAGTGTAAAAGGAGAATATTGGTTTTTTGGCTTGTGGTAGTTGTCTGCTCATTAACTATCTTCCTCTGGGTCCATGTACCCATTTCCCAGTCAAGATTTTGGAGCATCCTCATTGTGACACACCTTCTCCAATTTTCATGTTTGCTTTCGGGCTGAATGCTTTATATGCAGCATCCTGCTTGTTAGTAGTTGAGCAGTAACTTACCTGGTCGTACTTTATTCAGCCATTGTAGAAATTCTGTACTTTATCAGTGTGTAGCCATTAATAACCATGAACTTTGAACTTCTAATTGTACACATTATAAGGAAAGGAATGACAAAAGTTAATGAAGGTGACCAACAGTTATATTATGTTTGAGCCTATATGCACGGGATCCACCTTTGCCTCTCAATGCTGGCATTACTGGTTCCGCTATGAAGACATGGAGTACAAGTTTTAGTTTATTAACTGTGCCTACATTTGCAGGAGGCTAATGAGGAATCAAAGTCAGTTACAAAGGCCTCGGCTATGAAAGGTGGAATAGTCTTTTCTCGTTTACTTCTAATGATCACATATCTCTTAGATTCTGAGTGCTACAATACATTGACACTTTGAGGCATCTAGCTATCTGACGGGCATATGGCTTCATTATTCCAATCAAGCACAGCATATTGATACGACCACAATTTAGTAATACAAGCTATGATGAAAGAAATTGTCAAAAAGCTTAGTGCAGATTGAAGTAAATGAGAAACTGTGTGCTTGCCTCTTTTGTATCATTTGTTTGCAGTTTTTAGCTCTTTTTGAAAAAAAGTTGAATATAAAATGGATCCAATCAATCATCTGGTAGTAATTATTTTATTGTCCTCAAAATTTGTTTATTCTTCCAGCCATCAGGAAGCGTATGGAGAAAGATGTTGATGAAGTGGGGAAGATTGCACGTGGAGTAAAAGGAAAATTGGAAGCATTAAACAGAGACGTAATCATCTATTCATCTTATTTTGGATCTCCACCAGGTTTCAGCATGCATATTGTAACAGGACTGTGAACTCGTTTTTTGTCTCTCCAGAACCTGGCAAATCGACAGAAGCCTGGGTGTGGGAAGGGAACTGGTGTTGACAGATCAAGAACAAATATGACAAAGTTTGTTGTGCTTGCTTAATTCAATTGTCATATTCAAATGGTTTTGAGTTTTGTGCTAGAATGAATGTAAAATATTTTTCTGAATGCAGTGCCCTGACAAAGAAGTTTAAGGACTTAATGATAGAGTTTCAGGTAAAATTACAAGCTTATGTTATTGATTGATAGTCTTTGTCTTTTTTTTACGACAATCCCTTATTCCCTGTATCTACTTTGGGACTCATAAAAGAACATTGTACCAGAATTTGAGACAAAAGATAGATGATGAATATCGTGAAGTTGTGGAGAGGAGGGTGATTACAGGTTTGAATAACTTTAACTTGCACTATTGGCATATCATATTAAGTGTCTTTTGTTTGGTTTGATTGGATTTCTCTTCACCATCTTGATATTATAGCTTCCTGATTGCAGTCACTGGAACCAGACCAGATGAGGAGGTAAGCCTGATACCTGTACTACATTTAAATTGGATAGTACTGGTGGCTTAACATCAATTTTGACTGCGTCAGACAATTAACCACCTGATAGAAACCGGGAGCAGTGAACAAATATTCCAGACGGCTATTCAAGGAATGGGACGAGGACAGGTACTCATGTTTGGGTTTTAGATACGACAAGCATTTGTTTCCTTCTGCAAATGTTGAAGTTGTGTAATCTAATGCTTGTGAAGCTAAAATTTTTGCTTATTTGATAATCTGTGTTTATCCCACCCCGTTCCCCTCTTTTAGATAATCTTCTTGGACTCCAGTTTGATCATCTCAAGCTTACTTGATTCCTGTTATGAAAATAAAATAAGCTAGAAAGAAGAAGATAAATAGGTTTTCTATGTGTTGGTTGCACGTTGTGACCTAGTGAGTTCATTTACTGGTGTCAGATGATCGGTATATCTCTCTATAGGACAAAATTGTTAACTACAAACCATTATGGAGTGCCTTGAATGATGGTTCTATTCCTTCATTTGTCAACTCTTTGAACAGTTTTTGGAGGATATAAACTGTTCATTACGTCTAATACTTCTGAGATGCTTTTACTATAGCCCAAGAAAAAGTTGTTTTGGTTTCTATGTGTCTGGATGCTGCTGACTATTTCTTTAATGGTCTGGGTTTTTTGAAGTCATGGGCCCTGTACCTTAGCTTAAATTTAAGATCAAAAGCACGCTAGAGTATTCAAATTCGTTTGGGCCTGTATTTGTGCTTCTATATACCAATGTGCCCTCTTGTTCTAATAATTCTTATGCAACTTTTTGATTCCATTTCTGAATTAATGAACACTGCCACCTCGTTAAGCTCTGTAGGTAAGAGGCACTTTGTTTTCTAGCCGTACCTTGGCTAAACCAAATCCTGATCATCCAAGACATTTCTCAGCTTTAACTTGTTCTAGAGATTCTGCAAACTTAGTTCCATGTTTTTACCGCTTTAAAGGGAGTGAACAAGGAGGAGTTGAAACCTCACTCAGTTTGATCAAATTGATAAATAGGAAATGGGGCTTCAATTTGTTTAACAGAGTGCAGATGAGCTCGTGTTATTTAACAACTGGAATTCCAGACTTGAGTGTTATAAACACTTTGAGGAGAGAGAGGCGTATGAAGTTATGTGTAGTATTAGGGTAATAAGTGATCATGCACTTGGTTTTTTATGAACTTTTGAACCTTAGAACAAAGTTATTCTGGTAAGGAGCTTGCATACAAAGGAACCTCATTGGGTTGTGCCTGTCTCTTGCCCACATTTCAAATGGTTGAAAATTCGGGGTACTCTAAATAATAACTGACACCAAATGTGTGAAATTGTAATATTACCTTCGACACACAGCAAATTGCCCAGATATACTCTACTATATGAACTAAGAAGTATGGATTTCAATACATGGAACCATCTCCAATGTTGTCTGCCAGTGAAATCATAACATATTGCACTTTCTAGAACCCACAGTGACACGAATCTTGTTTGGACTTCCCCTGGATAAACTCATAGCTGTGACTCTTTTCATTCTTTTATATTCCATGGTTAACGTATTACATATCACGCAAATGGGTTTAACTCAAATTTTCATGGTCTTTATGGAGTATCAATGTCTTGATTTCAGGATACATAGTAAAAGTATGTAAGCATCGAAATAAACCAAAAAAAGGTAGCCTTCTAATGATATGATTATAGAGTTTTCTTACAGCTAAATCACTCCCTTTGTCTTGGAGATATTGATGAGTAAAATTTTAGTAAAAGATTGGCAAAGATTCTGGTGAAGCTGAAACAGTTTTTCTTGTTGTTTTCCTTTCCTGAGCTTCTTAGGTTCCGTTTGATAAAACTGAATCTGAATTCTAAAGTCTGAATTCTGAAATCTGAATACTGAAACAATTAATTTGCTGAATTTTAAGCACTGAAAAAATATATGAATGTCTGAATTTTAATGCTAAATCTAGTTATACTGTTTGATAAATATTTATAGTTGAATGCTTAATAAGTTTAATTTGACAATTTTGCCCTTATATCCTTTCATTCAAAAAAGAAATAGAATCTATGATTTAATTAGTTTAAAATTGTTAGGTATGAAATGACAATATTTATTTTTAAATCAAATTAATATAAAAGATGAAATATATTATATGAGGAGTATGGAGAAGATGTGAAAGTCATTAAAAGGGAGAAAAGAGAAACTAAAAATCGTTAGATAAACAATATTAGGTTATTTAATTGGATAAGAATTTTGAACATAATTAACAAACAAGGGTAGATTTGGTAGATAAGATAAGGTAATTGAAGTAATTCTATCGATTCTTATCAGAATTAAGCATTCAGTTAGGATTCTTGTGCTGAAAAAAATACACACAGGTTTAGCACTGCTTAACAAGTTCAGCAAATAGATTTTCATTTATCAAACACTCAAAACATCTGAATGTCTGAAAAAATTCAGATTCAGCACTTTTTTATGTTATCAAACAGACCCTTAGTTTGGCCATCTCTGAACTTGTATAATTTTTCTCTACTGATTATAAGATGTGGAAGAAATCTTGGGACAAAGGCACAGTCATGTTCTCTGATTCTGATAGTGAATTGGTCCTTCTAATTCATACTCCAATTTTTTGAGGCCTGTATTACCAATTCTGATTCTTAATCTTGCCCAATGTATAGTTGGATGAGTTCTGGATCTTGCCTCTATATATCTCTACACTAAGTTTTGATCATATGCTTGTTATTTTCGAATAAGAGCCTTCATGAGTTCTTCCTTTTCTCAAAATTATTTTTTGTTCTTCACTTGGAAACTTAAAACTCACATTTCGTTTGTTTGTTCCTTCTCGTTTCTGATGTTGTATGCTTTGTATTTTGGACCTGATAAAGACTCGTTGCAGGTGCTAAACACCTTAGAAGAAATTCAGGAGAGACATGATGCTGTCAAAGAAATTGAGAGAAAGCTTCTTGACCTTCATCAGGTTGTTATCTTTAATTCCATAAAGCACTAGAGAGCCTTCTTTTTCTCATAGCCTTTTGTTTGCCCTGCGAGATCTGAACCTTTAAAAACCACTTGTTTGACATGACTGTATTCTGCATCAGATTTATCTTGATATGGCTGTCCTAGTTGAAGCTCAAGGAGACATGCTGGATAACATCGAAACTCAGGTTTCATTTCGATCTTCCATCATTTTTATAGATCTAAACATATCAAGCTACAAACTTCGACGTGAATTGCATTATGCCGTGTTAACGGGGATCTTGTTCAGGTGTCAACTGCAGTCGATCATGTCCAAAGTGGGACAACTGCACTTCAGAATGCAAAGAAACTTCAGAAGAAGTCTCGAAAATGGATGTGCATTGCCATTATTATTCTCTTAATAATAGTAGCTATTATAGTTGTTGGGGTAATTAAGCCCTGGAAGAGCAAGGGTGCTTGAGTTTGAGTTTTTTTTTTTTTGTGCATTCAAGTTGCCTCCATATAGATGTCTGTAATTTTAGTTGTCAGAAAAGCCTCTCACTTCCGGCCATTCTTGTGTGTTTGTGCAGTTTTATCTCCTGCATTGTCTGATTTTCTTCTTCTTTTTTTCTTGTTCTTTATAGTTTCATCACTTGTGTAATATATTTGTTTTCTTGATGATGCTGATTTGGTTTGCCAATTTGTATGTGAGTTGCACAGTTCATCCTTCTATCATGATGAAAAAGTAAGTGGCATTCATTTGTGACTAATTCTTTGAACGTGTCTTGGCTTCTTTAATTTCACAAAATAACAAACAAAGGATAAAAGCAAGAAAGATTTTCTCTTGTGGATTTTTTTTTTTTTTTGTAAAAAAGGGGAGTAGATAATTTAATTTTCTTGATATGTTTAAGAAAATTGTTCACATATGGTTTCAAGTATGGGCAGACACCAACTGTGTGGTCAAAGTGTGTTCTAACTTCTACATCATCAAGCAAGACTAAAGAGGTACCTAGTTTCAATCCTTTGACCTCTACCCCAAATATTTACCTATATTATATGAAAACTTTTTAGTATATTTTTAAACATTTTTTAAAAGTTTTTTCCTGATATTTTACAGTCTTTTTTGTAAATACTTCATTTTAATTGAAACTATAATCATGAAGGATTCAGACTTCAACTTTTGGATCCTACAGACGCTACATAAAATTTTTGCAAAAAATTTTGTTTGGATTGTGATTTTTTCCAAAATTTTTTTTTACGTTTTTTATAAACATATTTTTTAATTATCTTTTTATTTCACATATATCAAATTATTATGATACATTTTTTTTTTTAACAAAAACTCTTAAAAATAGCAATAAGTACTAATTTATGCAAGTATTTGCCTTCTATCAGTTTTCCATCATCAAGTGCCAAGCATAACCTAACAGCGGAGAAGACTTTAAGTGCTCTCTCCTAAGTCGACCCAGTGGTTTTTCTACTAGTAGCTTTCAACAATATTAAGTCTCTCCTGAGTCGACCTAGTGGTTTTTTCATTAGTAGCTTTCAACAATATTAAGTCCGTAATATATCACCTTTACTTTTCAGGTATTTAATCCTTGAGGATGTCGATTTCAGCTATTTTTACTGTCTTTTGAGGATTTCTTTGGGCCAAATCAAAATTTCTTGGGTCAGTGGAAATGGCCAGGTTTTCTTTTGAATTTCAATGCGTATACACAGAAATTAAGTCTTACTTTTTGAAGGAAATGACAATGTTCCAATCCAATTTGTTCAACACTTCAATTTTTTTTTTCTTTTGTATTAGTAATAAGAAAAAAAAATAAGAATTTCCTTGTAGGTTTTGCTTAGTCTAGTTACTGTACAAATGATCTAGCCTAATGGTTATGGACTCTTTTCTTTAGGTTCAATTTTTGGACGAGATCAAGGGTACATTTTTGCAATTTGCATCCATTAATCATCTACAGTACTTAATGTTTTACCTACTTAATTCAAAATGAGTTGAATCTTGCTCAGCATTATGGTCCAATTTGACCTAATCAATTATAATAAGTAAGCAATTACTTCTTTAATTCTTTTTATTGAGAAGGAGACATTTTCTGGCTCACATTTAAGGTACGGATTTATCCTGTTCTTTAGAAAAGACCCTTGTTTTGTCCACCTTCTGATTCCCCCCATCACCAAATTTTCTTGATTTATTTCTTACATCCACATTTGGTTCATTTTTAAGCAGATAAAAAAGAAAGTTGTTTCTATGAGCACCCTTGAAGATGAGACTTTTAAATATTCTTATTTTTTTTAAAACGCTCAAGGGGAAATATAATTCTTGCAAAACCTCAAAAAATAATTTAGGGGTTACTTTTTTCATTTTATTTTTTTTCAAGTTGCTCTGAAAAAAAAAAATTAAACCCAAATAGAATTAGCAAATCATAGTTCTAAACATAAAATCCAATTTGTAAGTAATGCTGATCAATAGTTATACCATATCTTGCATCAATATACTTATATTTTCTCATTTTCTTTTATAATAAATGAAAGTACTATGGATATTTCAAGTGGCCAAGGGTAGATGAATGCAGGTTCACTTCAGAGCACAAATTAGGCTTTTGTACTATATAAATTATTCTTCAAAATAAATTTTGGACCAAAACTTTAACTTAAATTTCATTTTTTTTTTGTTAAAATATGATTTTCTACTTAGCTCTTTTGATTTAGAGAGAGGTTATTTCGTTTGATTAAAAGAATATCAGATTCCAATGCTATTTCTTAACCTTTTCTTATAAACCTCAAAACCTCTATCATTGGGTCCTGTTTCTGGCTCTATAGGTCAAGAATATGCATTATTTTGGGTGTAAACCAACCCAAGAAAAGATACTATATTAATTGTCATAATATATATGTACATGTTTATCTATATAAATCTTGAAGGAGTATATGCATTTGTGTTTTAACATGAATTTCTTCATTTTTCTTGGGACTAAATGCTTGCATTTTCATGTGGTTCTTGAAATATTCTGCCCCCTCACATGGCCACTCCTTAAATTTAGCCATGTAAAATTCTAGTTTTTTTTTTTATCCAATTCTTAGTGTGTGTCTGTGTTTTTATTGCTTTTAATTTTCTTTTTCATTTTTTTTTGAGTACCATTGCAGCATTTCTCTATCTAAGACTTCTTTGTTTTGCATGTGTAAGGCTTCTTTTTTATTAATTTGTCCATAAAAGTGAGGAGGATGACAGGTGCAATGTACCATACTTATTTAGGTTATTAAATTGGTAGGTTGTAGCCAATTTCAAATTGAATTGGCCCATCAATAGTTGTTTTTTATTTTATTTTTATTTTTTATGAAAGACCCATAAATAGTGGCTACACTACAAAATTGTCAAAATTTGTCCAACCAGGAATTCATCAATGAACATCACTATAGTGGTCATCATCTACATTTTATACAGTCAATCATTATTTATTTTTCTTTACTTTTCTTTCTTTCAATACATATATATATATATTATATTATATATATATATATGCATATGTACATTTATGTTGGTAAGCTATATATATATAAACTTATATAGCTTTAGCTAGATAAGAATACACAAATCAAGGGTAAAATTCTTGAAAAAATACATAACACCTCTTAACTAGTATCTGCCTACACCTTTTGCCAACTTTGTTATACTATAATTTATGAACTTTCAATTAATCTTTTGTACTCATCATCCTGTAATACCATTTACATGAGAATTATTATTTTTTTGCAACATTATGTGGAAATCATTCAATGATGCATCTTATCTTATGTAGTCTGCTATTTATGATTTATTATTTCTGTCAGAGTTTGCCAGGAGCTGCATGATACTAATTTACTCATCTAATTACATTTTTTAGGAACATAAAGAAATTAATAGCTAGGTTAGAACAAATATACTAGAAAAACAATTCTCATGTTGCTTTTCTGAGAATTTCTGTAGATTGAGATGGTCTTCAGCCACCCTGTACAATTCATTCTTTTTTGTAGTATTAGCAATTGGTCCGAGAAAAAATTGCATCCACTTTCTGCACTAATTGTTGGATGATTGATGTTTTAGGCTCATTGGTACGTTTTATGGTATCTTTGCAGGTTAGAAATGCAGTGGACCATGTGCACATGGGAACAGATGCTCTTCAAACTGCTAAGAATTTGCAGAAGAAATCAAGGAAATGCATGATGATTGCCATGATTTTGTTTCTGGTTATTGCAGCAATAATCGTATTATCCATCCTGAAACCTTGGAAGAAATGACAGCAGATCAAACAACTAATGGTAACTCTAGTGCTAAATTTGTTGTCCAGTTCTCTTGTTACACATACCACTTTCTCACATGTATGGTATCCAGATTCTTTTGACTTCTTCATCTTCCCAATAATCCCAAGATGCCTGTAAAATTATTATCAGATACAGCCTCCAATGAATGAATATAACACAAGAATTTTTTCGTTCCAGTGCTCTCAGAACCCCTAAGCGTTTGTTTCTTCCTCAAAAGAACAAATTCGTGGTAACATGCACTTTTGCTTTTCCAGCTGAGTTCTCACATCAATTTTTCCCCTATTACTCAGATGATCTGACTTAGATCAGACAAGTCTAAATTGTTTGGTTATTGTGGAGAATATGACAAAATCATAGTCTACCTCATTCTGCTAATTCTGGATGGTCCTTGCATAATCTGGAGTTAACTAGTTTGGTTTGCTTTAAAAAGCAAAAAAAAAAAATTGGCGATGTATGAAACTTTAGAGGTAGCTTCTTGAACCATTTGGCATTTCTCTTACTGTTTGAGGACAAAAGATTTGAGCTGCTTCTAAAGCCTAGTTATGTGATAAAAACTAAAAGGGTACTGGGATCTATTTTATGTATTGCAAAGGAAACTTTGAGTATCTGTATCTAGCTTTTTTGCATTATCTGAATAGTGGGTACAAATACAATCTGTGGCAAGTATTCTAGGAGAATCATCCATCAAAGTACATTTGATCTTTTTCAAAGTCATGATGTGGTTGCTGAGCACTGATTGCAGGCTGAGCTTGACAAGTTGTAACATATATATTCCAATCAAATGGATTCAAGTCTCAAACAGATGCACTTAAAGCATGAGACTATCCAACAATATTTGGACCCAAAAAAGTTGGCCATGATAATCCAATCACCTATGAAATTATTGAAAGCATAAAAACACATATTATTGTGCACAGTTCAAGAAATGGAAACACATAATTGTCAAGCTTTCCCATCATTATACTCGGAAATTCTCTCACAATCTTGACTTTGCAATGACAACGCTAGCAGCATCACCAATGTCTGTTGCTCCTGGCCTAGTCCATGTATCTTTGAACTGCTCTTCTGTCACTCCTGTGTAATTAATGAATCTGTTAGTCTCTTTTCTGCTCCTAAGATATGAAACTAGGACATGAATGTAATATACTGATAATAGTGAAGAAACAAAAATTAGAAAGGGGAGGATGTGATTTGCCTTTGCCCATAGCAGCAGTGGAAGTGATGCCTCCCTGGACAGTCCTCAGGACTCTGTCATAGTAATTTGCTCCAGACCATTTCTGATGGGCTAGTGTATCAACCTCATGGTTCCTTTCCTCTCTTTGAATTTTCTCCACATATGCAAGCATTCCTCTTCTTGCAAAATCCTTAGCAAATGTGTCAACAATAAGAGCATCAGCATGGAAACCGGCCACGGTAATGAACTGCCAACAATAGCCCAATTTGGCAATTCTGGGAATGAAATCTCTCATCTGCTCATCAGTCATTCCTGATGCATCCCAGTTGAAAGAAGGTGAGAGATTGTAAGCCAACATGATCTCAGGGCACCTGGACCTCACTCCTTCAGCAAATTTTGTGCATTCAACCAAGTCAGGGCCAGCAGTCTCCATCCAAATTAGATCAGCGTATGAAGCAAAAGCCCAGCCACGAACAATAGCAGCCGTCACAGATCCCTTAAACCTGTAGAAACCCTCTCTGGTTCTAGGCAGGTCCCAATCCCAGAAAATATTAAGTCCCATTCTTTCAGCAATCAGTCTTCCTTCCTCGTTTGACAAGCATTTCTCGAAACTTGAATGATACATCCACTCGTCCAACCTCCTCTGCTTCTCAGCTTCACTGATATTCATCCTCTTGATTCCATCAACTACACAATCAGAAAATGTTTTCAATCGTGCCATTGATAGCCAGTTATCCTCAATAGCTTGAAGCTCTGGTCCTGTTTTACCAGCAGCCATTGCTTCACCTAGGATAGTGGCTAAACTCTTCCCCTTGAGTTGTGGATTAGTAACACCCAAAATGAACTGATGATCTCTAGTATCAACATTGGTTTGGATTAATGTTGCGGCTTCCGCATCGGTACGAGCAACTAAAACTGTCTCTGTACCCATGATATCAAATTGTAGCCTGGCAGCAACCAGCCTATTAACGTGTTCACTCACTGCAACAAGAACTTTGCCAGCCATGTGACCGCATTTTTTGGTAACGGAGGACTGATCCTCAATATGGACTCCAGCAGCTCCACGTTCCACAAAAAGCTTGCAAAGCTTGACAGTTGCAGTTGCACCACCAAATCCAGTATCGCCATCAGCAATGATGGGCTTCAAGTAATCAATATATGGAGTTCTAGCCCTCTCTTCACGGCTCATGCCCATTCTGGCCTCCCTTTGTTTCCTGTCATGGTATTGTTGAGCGAAAAAAAGGTGCTCAACCTTGTTAGGAACGGTATCATAGGGATAATCAGCAAGGTCAGGTCCTGGTTCATTTGAGGTAGTGTGGGTGGATGAGCATTGCCAGCCAGAGACATAGATGGAGTCCAGATGCTTGGCCATCATGGTGACTTGAACAGGATCAAGAGCACCAAAGGTTCTTGATGCTGTGCCATTGGCCTGGTGAGTTTTGAGAGTCCTCCAGAGCTTCTTGGCCATCTCATTTGATCCATAGTTTTGCCTAAGGTTGCCGCGCAGCGCGACGACATCCCTTGCAGAATATGGTCTTTTCGTGAGCTTGAATCTCTCAGAGTTCCACCAGGCTTGCACCTCTGCCACTTCTGATTCAA